>NW_027552083.1:0-47839 GCF_045843805.1 Urocitellus parryii | reverse complement strand
TTATGGAAGTTGCCCCAAGCAGAGACTGACGAGAATCACTTTCATTGAAAGGGGTTGCCAAGCTTCCAAAAAACTACGAGTTTCCTGAAATCTCAGCAAACATTTTTTCACCCAATCTTGATGATACTTCCATTTAATGATCAGTACACCAATCCCACTAGGCTCACCAAATTTAGTTCTTCTAGGTTAAACCGTTCCTTTGCAGTAACCGTTTACATGTTTAGGTTTCACTCGGTTTTCTCTTATATGGATACATGTAGTTGGAACTCTAAATCAAACGTGGTTTGTGCTAGCTCTTTGAAACGTGGCACCATAATGTAGTTCCAAGTTCTATGGCTATGGTTTGTGTCCTATGGAAGTAGCCCAAGCAGAGACCGACGAGAATCACTTTCATTGAAAGGGGTTGCAAAGCTTCCAAAAAACTACGAGTTTCCTGAAATCTCAGCAAACATTTTTTCACCCAATCTTGATGATACTTCCATTTAATGATCAGTACACCAATCCCACTAGGCTCACCAAATTTCGTTCTTCTATGTTAAACCGTTCCTTTGCAGTAACCGTTTACATGTTTAGGTTTCACTCTGTTTTCTCCTATATGGATACATGTAGTTGGAACTCTAAATCAAACACGGTTTGTGCTAGCTCTTTGAAACTTGGCACAGTAATGTAGTTCCAAGTTCTATCGCTATGGTTTGTGTCCTATGGAAGTAGCCCCAAGCAGAGACTGACCAGAATCAATTTCATTGAAAGGGGTTGCCAAGCTTCCAAAAAAGTACGAGTTTCCTGAAATCTCAGCAAACATTTTTTCACCCAATCTTGATGATACTTGCAGGTAATGATCAGTACACCAGTCCCACTTGGCTAACCAAATTTCGTTCTTCTAGGTTAAAACGTTCCTTTGCAGTAACCGTTTTCATGTTTAGGTTTCACTCTGTTTTCTCCTATATGGATACATGTATTTGGAACTCTAATTCAAACACAGTTTGTGCTAGCTCTTTGAAACTTGGCACAATAATGTAGTTCCAAGTTCTATGGCCATGGTTTTTGTCCTATGGAAGTTGCCCCAAGCAGGGACTGACGAGAATCACTTTCATTGAAAGGGGTTGCCAAGCTTCCAAAAAACTACGAGTTTCCTGAAATCTCAGCAAACATTTTTTCACCCAATCTTGATGATACTTCCATTTAATGATCAGTACACCCAATCCCACTAGGCTCACCAAATTTCGTTCTTCTAGGATAAACCGTTCCTTTGCAGTAACCGTTTACATGTTTAGGTTTCACTCTGTTTTCTCCTATATGGATACATGTAGGTGGAACTCTAAATCAAACGTGGTTTGTGCTAGCTCTTTGAAACTTGGCACCATAATGTAGTTCCAAGTTCTATGGCTATCGTTTGTGTCCTGTAGATGTAGCACCAAGCAGAGACTGACGAGAATCACTTTCATTGAAAGGGGTTGCCAAGCTTCCAAAAAACTACGAGTTTCCTGAAATCTCAGCAAACATTTTTTCACCCAATCTTGATAATACTTCCATTTAATGATCAGTACACCAATCCCACTAGGCTCACCAAATTTCGTTCTTCTAGGTTAAACCATTCCTTTGCAGTATCCGTTTCATGTTTAGGTTTCACTCTGATTTCTCCTATATGGATACATGTAGTTGGAACTCTAAATCAAACGTGGTTTGTGCTAGCTCTTTGAAACTTGGCACAATAATGTAGTTCCAAGTTCTATGATTATGGTTTGTGTCCTATGGAAGTATCCCCAAGCAGAGACTGACGAGAATCACTTTCATTGAAAGGGGTTGCCAAGCTTCCAAAAAACTACGAGTTTCCTGAAATCTCAGCAAACATTTTTTCACCCAATCTTGATGATACTTCCATTTAATGATCAGTACACCAATCCCACTAGGCTCACCAAATTTCGTTCTTCTAGGTTAAACCGTTCCTTTGCAGTAACCGTTTACATGTTTAGGTTTCACTCTGTTTCCTCCTATATGGATACATGTAGTTGGAACTCTAAATCAAACACGGTTTGTGCTAGCTCTTTGAAACTTGGCACAATAATGTAGTTCCAAGTTCTATCGCTATGGTTTGTGTTCTATGGAAGTAGCCCCAAGCAGAGACTGACCAGAATCACTTTCATTGAAAGGGGTTGCCAAGCTTCCAAAACAGTACGAGTTTCCTGAAATCTCAGCAAACATTTTTTCACCCAATCTTGATGATACTTGCAGGTAATGATCAGTACACCAGTCCCACTTGGCTCACCAAATTTCGTTCTTCTAGGTTAAAACGTTCCTTTGCAGTAACCGTTTTCATGTTTAGGTTTCACTCTGTTTTCTCCTATATGGATACATGTATTTGGAACTCTAATTCAAACACGGTTTGTGCTAGCTCTTGGAACTTGGCACAATAATGTAGTTCCAAGTTCTATGGCCATGGTTTTTGTCCTATGGAAGTTGCCCCAAGCAGAGACTGACGAGAATCACTTTCATTGAAAGGGGTTGCCAAGCTTCCAAAAACTACGAGTTTCCTGAAATCTCAGCAAACATTTTTTCACCCAATACTGATGATACTTCCATTTAATGATCAGTACACCAATCCCACTAGGCTCACCAAATTTCGTTCTTCTAGGTTAAACCGTTCCTTTGCAGTAACCGTTTACATGTTTAAGTTTCACTCTGTGTTCTCCTATATGGATACATGTAGGTGGAACTCTAAATCAAAACGTGGTTTGTGCTAGCTCTTTGAAACTTGGCACCATAATGTAGTTCCAAGTTCTATGGCTATGGTTTGTGTCCTGTGGAAGTAACCCCAAGCAGAGACTGACGAGAATCACTTTCATTGAAAGGGGTTGCCAAGCTTCCAAAAAACTACGAGTTTCCTGAAATCTCAGCAAACATTTTTTCACCCAATCTTGATGATACTTCCATTTAATGATCAGTACACCAATCCCACTAGGCTCACCAAATTTCGTTCTTCTAGGTTAAACCGTTCCTTTGCAGTAACCGTTTTCATGTTTAGGTTTCACTCTGATTTCTCCTGTATGGATACATGTAGTTGGAACTCTGAATCAAACGTGGTTTGTGCTAGCTCTTTGAAACTTGGCACCATAATGTAGTTCCAAGTTCTATGGCTATGGTTTGTGTCCTATGGAAGTAGCCCCAAGCAGAGACTGACCAGAATCACTTTCATTGAAAGGGGTTGCCAAGCATCCAAAAAAGTACGAGTTTCCTGAAATCTCAGCAAACATTTTTTCACCCAATCTTGATGATACTTGCAGGTAATGATCAGTACACCAGTCCCACTTGGCTCACCAAATTTTCGTTCTTCTAGGTTAAAACGTTCCTTTGCAGTAACCGTTTTCATGTTTAGGTTTCACTCTGTTTTCTCCTATATGGATACATGTATTTGGAACTCTAATTCAAACACGGTTTGTGCTAGCTCTTTGAAACTTGGCACAATAATGTAGTTCCAAGTTCTATGGCTATGGTTTGTGTACTATGGAAGTTGCCCCAAGCAGAGACTGACGAGAATCACTTTCATTGAAAGGGGTTGCCAAGCTTCCAAAAAAACTACGAGTTTCCTGAAATCTCAGCAAACATTTTTTCACCCAATCTTGATGATACTTCCATTTAATGATCAGTACACCAATCCCACTAGGCTCACCAAATTTAGTTCTTCTAGGTTAAACCGTTCCTTTGCAGTAACTGTTTACATGTTTAGGTTTCACTCGGTTTTCTCTTATATGGATACATGTAGTTGGAACTCTAAATCAAACGTGGTTTGTGCTAGCTCTTTGAAACGTGGCACCATAATGTAGTTCCAAGTTCTATGGCTATGGTTTGTGTCCTATGGAAGTAGCCCCAAGCAGAGACCGACGAGAATCACTTTCATTGAAAGGGGTTGCAAAGCTTCCAAAAAACTACGAGTTTCCTGAAATCTCAGCAAACATTTTTCACCCAATCTTGATGATACTTCCATTTAATGATCAGTACACCAATCCCACTAGGCTCACCAAATTTCGTTCTTCTAGGATAAACCGTTCCTTTGCAGTAACCGTTTACATGTTTTAGGTTTCACTCTGTTTCTCATATATGGATACATGTAGGTGGAACTCTAAATCAAGCGTGGTTAGTGCTAGCTCTTTGAAACTTGGCACCATAATGTAGTTCCAAGTTCTATGGCTATCGTTTGTGTCCTGTAGATGTAGCACCAAGCAGAGACTGACGAGAATCACTTTCATTGAAAGGGGTTGCCAAGCTTCCAAAAAACTACGAGTTTCCTGAAATCTCAGCAAAACATTTTTTCACCCAATCTTGATAATACTTCCATTTAATGATCAGTACACCAATCCCACTAGCTCACCAAATTTAGTTCTTCTAGGTTAAACCGTTCCTTTGCAGTAACCGTTTACATGTTTAGGTTTCACTCGGTTTTCTCTTATATGGAAACATGTAGTTGGAACTCTAAATCAAACGTGGTTTGTGCTAGCTCTTTGAAACGTGGCACCATAATGTAGTTCCAAGTTCTATGGCTATGGTTTGTGTCCTATGGAAGTAGCCCCAAGCAGAGACTGACGAGAATCACTTTCATTGAAAGGGGTTGCCAAGCTTCCAAAAAACTACGAGTTTCCTGAAATCTTCAGCAATCATTTTTTCACCCAATCTTGATGATACTTCCATTTAATGATCAGTACACCAATCCCACTGGGCTCACCAAATTTCGTTTTTCTGCGTTAAATGGTTCCTTTTGCAGTAACCGTTTTCATGTTTAGGTTTCACTCTGTTTTCTCCTATATGGATACATGTAGTTGGAACTCTAAATCAAACACGGTTTGTGCTAACTCTTTGAAACTTGGCACAATAATGTAGTTCTAAGATCTATCGCTACGGTTTGTGTCCAATGGAAGTAGCCCCAAGCAGAGACTGACGAGAATCACTTTCATTGAAAGGGGTTGCCAAGCTTCCAAAAAACTACGAGTTTCCTGAAATCACAGCAAACATTTTTTCACCCAATCTTGATGATACTTCCATTTAATGATCAGTACACCAATCCCACTAGGCTCACCAAATTTCGTTCTTCTAGGATAAACCGTTCCTTTGCAGTAACCGTTTACATGTTTAGGTTTCACTCTGTTTTCTCCTATATGGATACATGTAGGTGGAACTCTAAATCAAACGTGGTTTGTGCTAGCTCTTTGAAACTTGGCACCATAATGTAGTTCCAATTTCTATGGCTATCGTTTGTGTCCTGTAGATGTAGCACCAAGCAGAGACTGACGAGAATCACTTTCATTGAAAGGGGTTGCCAAGCTTCCAAAAAACTACGAGTTTCCTGAAATCTCAGCAAACATTTTTTCACCCAATCTTGATAATACTTCCATTTAATGATCAGTACACCAATCCCACTAGGCTCACCAAATTTCGTTCTTCTAGGTTAAACCATTCCTTTGCAGTTTCCGTTTTCATGTTTAGGTTTCACTCTGATTTCTCCTATATGGATACATGTAGTTGGAACTCTAAATCAAACACGGTTTGTGCTAGCTCTTTGAAACTTGGCACAATAATGTAGTTCCAAGTTCTATGATTATGGTTTGTGTCCTATGGAAGTATCCCCAAGCAGAGACTGACGAGAATCACTTTCATTGAAAGGGGTTGCCAAGCTACCAAAAAACTACGAGTTTCCTGAAATCTCAGCAAACATTTTTTCACCCAATCTTGATGATACTTGCAGGTAAGGATCAGGACACCAGTCCCACTTGGCTGACCAAATTTCGTTCTTCTAGGTTAAACCGTTCCTTTGCAGTAACCATTTTCATGTTTAGGTTTCACTCTGTTTTCTCCTATATGGATATATGTAGTTGGAACTCTAAATCAAACACGGTTTTTGCTAGCTCTTTGAAACTTGGCACAATAATGTAGTTCCAAGTTCTATGGCTATGGTTTGTGTCCTATGGAAGTAGCCCCAAGCAGAGACTGACTAGAATCACTTTCATTTAAAGGGGTTGCCAAGCTTCCAAAAAACTACGAGTTTCCTGAAATCTCAGCAAACATTTTTTCTCCCAATCTTTATAATACTTCCATTTAATGATCAGTACACCAATCCCACTTGGCTCACCAAATTTCGTTCTTCTAGGTAAAACCGTTCCTTTGCAGTAACCGTTTTCATGTTTAGGTTTCACTCTGTTTTCTCCTATATGGATACATGTAGTTGGAACTCTAAATCAAACACGGTTTGTGCTAGCTCTTTGAAACTTGGCACAATAATGTAGTTCCAAGTTGTATCGCTATGGTTTGTGTCCTATGGAAGTAGCCCCAAGCAGAGACTGACGAGAATCACTTTCATTGAAAGGGGTTGCCAAGCTTCCAAAAAACTACGAGTTTCCTGAAATCTCAGCAAACATTTTTTCACCCAATCTTGATGATACTTCCATTTAATGATCAGTACACCAGTCACACTTGGCTCACCGAATTTCGATCTTCTAGGTTAAACCGTTCCTTTGCAGTAACCGTTTTCATGTTTAGGTTTCACTCTGTTTTCTCCTATATGGATACATGTAGTTGGAACTGTAAATCAAACACGGTTTGTGCTAGCTCTTTGAAACTTGGCACAATAATGTAGTTCCAAGTTCTATGGCTATGGTTTGTGTCCTATGGAAGTATCCCCAAGCACAGACTGACGAGAATCACTTTCATTGAAAGGGGTTGCCAAGCTTCCAAAAAACTACGAGTTTCCTGAAATCTCAGCAATCATTTTTTCACCCAATCTTGATGATACTTCCACTTAATGATCAGTACACCAATCCCATTTGGCTCACCAAATTTCGTTCTTCTAGGTTAAACCGTTCCTTTGCAGTAACCGTTTCCATGTTGAGGTTTCACTCTGTTTTCTCCTATATGGATACATGTAGTTGGAACTGTAAATCAAACAAGGTTTGTGCTAGCTCTTTGAAACTAGGCACAATAATGCAGTTCCACGTTCTATGGCTATGGTTTGTGTCCTATGGAAGTAGCCCCAAGAAGAGACTAACGAGAATCACTTTCATTGAAAGGGTTGCCAAGCTTCCAAAAAACTACGAGTTTCCTGAATGCTCAGCAATCATTTTTCCACCCAATCTTGATGATACTTCCACTTAATGATCAGTACACCAATCCCATTTGGATCACTAAATTTCGTTCTTCTAGGTTAAACCGTTCCTTTGCAGTAACCGTTTTCATGTTTAGGTTTCACTCTGTTTTCTCCTATATGGATACATGTAGTTGGAACTCTAAATCAAACACGGTTTGTGCTAGCTCTTTGAAACTTGGCACAATAATGTAGTTCCAAGTTCTATCGCGATGGTTTGTGTCCAATGGAAGTAGCCCCAAGCAGAGACTGACGAGAATCACTTTCATTGAAAGGGGTTGCCAAGCTTCCAAAAAAATACGAGTTTCCTGAAATCTCAGCAAACATTTTTTCACCCAATCTTGATGATACTTCCATTTAATGATCAGTACACCAGTCACACTTGGCTCACCGAATTTCGATCTTTTAGGTTAAACCGTTCCTTTGCAGTAACCATTTTCATGTTTAGGTTTCACTCTGTTTTCTCCTATATGGATACATGTATTTGGAACTCTAAATCAAACACGGTTTGTGCTAGCTCTTTGAAACTTGGCACAATAATGTAGTTCCAAGTTCTATGGCTATGGTTTGTGTCCTATGGGAAGTTGCCTGAAGCAGAGACTGACGAGAATCACTTTCATTGAAAGGGGTTGCCAAGCTTCCAAAAACTACGAGTTTCCTGAAATCTCAGCAAACATTTTTTCACCCAATCTTGATGATACTTCAATTTAATGATCAGTACATCAATCCCACTAGGCTCACCAAATTTCGTTCTTCTAGGTTAAACCGTTCCTTTGCAGTAACCGTTTACATGTTTAGGTTTCACTCTGTTTTCTCCTATATGGATACATGTAGTTGGAACTCTAAATCAAACGTGGTTTCTGCTAGCTCTTTGAAACTTGGCACCATAATGTAGTTCCAAGTTCTATGGCTATGGTTTGTGTCCTATGGAAGTAGCCCCAAGCAGAGACTGACGAGAATCACTTTCATTGAAAGGGGTTGCCAAGCTTCCAAAAAACTACGAGTTTCCTGAAATCTCAGCAAACATTTTTTCACCCAATACTGATGATACTTCCATCTAATGATCAGTACACCAATCCCACTAGGCTCACCAAATTTCGTTCTTCTAGGTTAAACCGTTCCTTTGCAGTAACCGTTTACATGTTTAGGTTTCACTCTGTGTTCTCCTATATGGATACATGTAGGTGGAACTCTAAATCAAACGTGGTTTGTGCTAGCTCTTTGAAACTTGGCACCATAATGTAGTTCCAAGTTCTATGGCTATGGTTTGTGTCCTGTGGAAGTAACCCCAAGCACAGACTGACGAGAATCACTTTTCATTGAAAGGGGTTGCCAAGCTTCCAAAAAACTACGAGTTTCCTGAAATCTCAGCAAACATTTTTTCACCCAATCTTGATGATACTTGCAGGTAATGATCAGTACACCAATCCCACTAGGCTCACCAAGTTTCGTTCTTCTAGGTTAAACCGTTCCCCTGCAGTAACCGTTTTCATGTTTAGGTTTCACTCTGATTTCTCCTGTATGGATACATGTAGTTGGAACTCTGAATCAAACGTGGTTTGTGCTAGCTCTTTGAAACTTGGCACCATAATGTAGTTCCAAGTTCTATGGCTATGGTTTGTGTCCTATGGAAGTAGCCCCAAGCAGAGGACTGACGAGAATCACTTTCATTGAAAGGGGTTGCCAAGCTTCCAAAAAAGTACGAGTTTCCTGAAATCTCAGCAAACATTTTTTCACCCAATCTTGATGATACTTGCAGGTAATGATCAGTACACCAGTCCCACTTGGCTCACCAAATTTCGTTCTTCTAGGTTAAAACGTTCCTTTGCAGTAACCGTTTTCATGTTTAGGTTTCACTCTGTTTTCTCCTATATGGATACATGTATTTGGAACTCTAAATCAAACACGGTTTGTGCTAGCTCTTTGAAACTTGGCACAATAATGTAGTTCCAAGTTCTATGGCTATGGTTTGTGTCCTATGGAAGTTGCCCCAAGCAGAGACTGACGAGAATCACTTTCATTGAATGGGGTTGCCAAGCTTCCAAAAAACTACGAGTTTCCTGAAATCTCAGCAAACATTTTTTCACCCAATCTTGATGATACTTCCATTTAATGATCAGTACACCAATCCCACTAGGCTCACCAAATTTAGTTCTTCTAGGTTAAACCGTTCCTTTGCAGTAACCGTTTACATGTTTAGGTTTCACTCGGTTTTCTCTTATATGGATACATGTAGTTGGAACTCTAAATCAAACGTGGTTTGTGCTAGCTCTTTGAAACGTGGCACCATAATTTAGTTCCAAGTTCTATGGCTATGGTTTGTGTCCTATGGAAGTAGCCCCAAGCAGTGACCGACGAGAATCACTTTCATTGAAAGGGGTTGCCAAGCTTCCAAAAAACTACGAGTTTCCTGAAATCTCAGCAAACATTTTTTCACCCAATCTTGATGATACTTCCATTTAATGATCAGTACACCAATCCCACTAGGCTCACCAAATTTCGTTCTTCTAGGATAAACCGTTCCTTTGCAGTAACCGTTTACATGTTTAGGTTTCACTCTGTTTTCTCCTATATGGATACATGTAGGTGGAACTCTAAATCAAACGTGGTTTGTGCTAGCTCTTTGAAACTTGGCACCATAATGTAGTTCCAAGTTCTATGGCTATCGTTTGTGTCCTGTAGATGTAGCACCAAGCAGAGACTGACGAGAATCACTTTCATTGAAAGGGGTTGCCAAGCTTCCAAAAAATTACGAGTTTCCTGAAATCTCAGCAAACATTTTTCACCCAATCTTGATAATACTTCCATTTAATGATCAGTACACCAATCCCACTAGGCTCACCAAATTTCGTTCTTCTAGGTTAAACCATTCCTTTGAAGTATCCGTTTTCATGTTTAGGTTTCACTCTGATTTCTCCTATATGGATACATGTAGTTGGAACTCTAAATCAAACGTGGTTTGTGCTAGCTCTTTGAAACTTGGCACAATAATGTAGTTCCAAGTTCTATGATTATGGTTTGTGTCCTATGGAAGTATCCCCAAGCAGAGACTGACGAGAATCACTTTCATTGAAAGGGGTTGCCAAGCTTCCAAAAAACTACGAGTTTCCTGAAATCTCAGCAAACATTTTTTCACCCAATCTTGATGATACTTGCAGGTAAGGATCAGGACACCAGTCCCACTTCGCTGACCAAATTTCGTTCTTCTAGGTTAAACCGTTCCTTTGCAGTAACTATTTTCATGTTTAGGTTTCACTCAGTTTTCTCCTATATGGATACATGTAGTTGGAACTGTAAATCAACAGGGTTTGTGCTAGCTCTTTGAAACTTGGCACAATATTGTAGTTCCAAGTTCTATGGCTATGGTTTGTGTCCTATGGAAGTAGCCCCAAGCAGAGACTGACCAGAATCACTTTCATTGAAAGGGGTTGCCAAGCTTCCAAAAAACTACGAGTTTCCTGAAATCTCAGCAATCATTTTTTCACCCAATCTTGGTGATACTTCCACTTAATGATCAGTACACCAATCCCATTTTGCTCACCAAATTTGGTTCTTCTAGGTTAAACCGTTCCTTTGCAGTAACCGTTTTCATGTTTAGGTTTCACTCTGTTTTCTCGTTTATGGATACATGTAGTTGGAACTCTAAATCAAACACGGTTTGTGCTAGCTCTTTGAAACTTGGCACAATAATGTAGTTCCAAGTTCTATGGCTATGGTTTGTGTAATATGGAAGTAGCCCCAAGCAGAGACTGACGAGAATCACTTTCATTGAAAGGGGTTGCCAAGCTTCCAAAAAACTATGAGTTTCCTGAAATCTCAGCAATCATTTTTTCACCCAATCTTGATGATACTTCCACTTAATGATCAGTACACCAATCCCACTAGGCTCACCAAATTTCGTTCTTCTAGGTTAAACAGTTCCTTTGCAGTAACCGTTTACATGTTTAGGTTTCACTCTGTTTTCTCTTATATGGATACATGTAGTTGGAACTCTAAATCAAACGTGGTTTGTGCTAGCTCTTTGAAACATGGCACCATAATGTAGTTCCAAGTTCTATGGCTATGGTTTGTGTCCTATGGAGGTAGCCCCATGCAGAGACTGACGAGAATCACTTTCATTGAAAGGGGTTGCCAAGCTTCCAAAAATCTACGAGTTTCCTGAAATCTCAGCAAACATTTTTTCACCCAATCTTGATGATACTTCCATTTAATGATCAGTACACCAATCCCACTAGGCTCACCAAATTTCGTTCTTCTAGGTTAAACCGTTCCTTTGCAATAACCGTTTACATGTTTAGGTTTTACTCTGTTTTCTCCTATATGGATACATGTAGGTGGAACTCTAAATCAAACGTGGTTTGTGCTAGCTCTTTGAAACATGGCACCATAATGTAGTTCCAAGTTCTATGGCTATGGTTTGTGTCCTATGGAAGTAGCCCCAAGCAGAGACTGACGAGAATCACTTTCATTGAAAGGGGTTGCCAAACTACCAAAAATCTACGAGTTTCCTGATATCTCAGCAAACATTTTTTTCACCCAATCTTGATGATACTTCCATTTAATGATCACTACACCAATCCCACTAGGCTCACCAAATTTCGTTCTTCTAGGTTAAACCGTTCCTTTGCAGAAACCGTTTACATGTTTAGGTTTCACTCTGTTTTCTCCAATATGGATACATGTAGGTGGAACTCTAAATCAAACGTGGTTGGTGCTAGCTCTTTGAAACTTGGCACCATAATGTATTTCCAAGTTCTATGGCTATGGTTTGTGTCCTGTGGAAGTAGCCCCAAGCACAGACTGACGAGAATCACTTTCATTGAAAGGGGTTGCCAAGCTTCCAAAAAACTACGAATTTCCTGAAATCTCAACAAACATTTTTTCACCCCATCTTGATGATACTTCCATTTAATGATCAGTACACCAATCCCACTAGGCTCACCAAATTTCGTTCTTCTAGGTTAAACCATTCCTTTGCAGTTACCGTTTTCATGTTTAGGTTTCACTCTGATTTCTCCTATATGGATACATGTAGTTTGAACTCTAAATCAAACACGGTTTGTGCTAGCTCTTTGAAACTTGGCACAATAATGTAGTTCCAAATTCTATGATTATAGTTTGTGTCCTATGGAAGTAGCACCAAGCAGAGACTGACGAGAATCACTTTCATTGAAAGGGGTTGCCAAGCTTCCAAAAAACCACGAGTTTCCTGAAATCCCAGCAAACATTTTTTCACCCATTCTTGATGATACTTGCAGGTAAGGATCAGGACACCAGTCCCACTTGGCTGACCAAATTTCGTTCTTCTAGGTTAAACCGTTCCTTTGCAGTAACTATTTTCATGTTTAGGTTTCACTCAGTTTTCTCTTACATGGATACATGTAGTTGGAACTCTAAATCAAACAAGGTTTGTGCTAGCTCTTTGAAACTTGGCACAATAATGTAGTTCCACGTTTTATGACTATGGTTTGTATCCTATGGATGTAGCCCCAAGAAGAGACTAACGAGAATCACTTTCATTCAAAGGGGTTGCCAAGCTTCCAAAAAACTACTAGTTTCCTGAAATCTCAGCAATCATTTTTTCACCCAATCTTGATGATACTTCCACTTAATGATCAGTACACCAATCCCCTTTGGATCACTAAATTTCGTTCTTCTAGGTTAAACCGTTCCTTTGCAGTAACCGTTTTCATGTTTAGGTTTCACTCTGTTTTCTCCTATATGGATACATGTAGTTGGAACTCTCAATCAAACAAGGTTTGTGCTAGCTCTTTGAAACTTGGCACAATAATGTAGTTCCACGTTTTATGACTATGGTTTGTATCCTATGGAAGTAGCCCCAAGCAGAGACTGACGAGAATCACTTTCATTGAAAGGGGTTGCCAAGCTTCCAAAAAACTACGAGTTTCCTGAAATCTCAGCAAATACTTTTTCACAAAATCTTGATGATACTTCCATTTAATGATCAGTACACCAATCCCACTAGGCTCACCAAATTTCGTTCTTCTAGGTTAAACCGTTCCTTTGCAGTAACCCTTTACATGTTTAGGTTTCACTCTGTGTTCTCCTATATGGATACATGTAGGTGGAACTCTAAATCAAACGTGGTTTGTGCTAGCTCTTTGAAACTTGGCACCATAATGTAGTTCCAAGTTCTATGTCTATGGTTTGTGTCCTGTGGAAGTAACCCCAAGCACAGACTGACGAGAATCACTTTCATTGAAAGGGGTTGCCAAGCTTCCAAAAAACTACGAGTTTCCTGAAATCTCAGCAATCATTTTTTCACCCAATCTTGATGATACTTCCACTTAATGATCAGTACACCAATACCATTTTGCTCACCACATTTCGTTCTTCTAGGTTAAACCGTTCCTTTGCAGTAACCGTTTTCATGTTTAGGTTTCACTCTGTTTTCTCGTTTATGGATACATGTAGTTGGAACTCTAAATCAAACACGCTTTGGGCTAGCTTTTTGAAACTTGGCACAATAATGTAGTTCCAAGTTCTATGGCTATGGTTTGTGTCCTATGGAAGTAGCCCCAAGCAGAGACTGACTAGAATCACTTTCATTTAAAGGGGTTGCCAAGCTTCCAAAAAACTACGAGTTTCCTGAAATCTCAGCAAACATTTTTTCTCCCAATCTTTATGATACTTCCATTTAATGATCAGTACACCAATCCCACTTGGCTCACCAAATTTCGTTCTTCTAGGTTAAACCGTTCCTTTGCAGTAACCGTTTTCATGTTTAGGTTTCACTCTGTTTTCTCCTATATGGATACATGTAGTTGGAACTCTAAATCAAACACGGTTTGTGCTAGCTCTTTGAAACTTGGCACAATAATGTAGTTCCAAGTTGTATCGCTATGGTTTGTGTCCTATGGAAGTAGCCCCAAGCAGAGACTGACGAGAATCACTTTCATTGAAAGGGGTTGCCAAGCTTCCAAAAAACTAAGAGTTTCCTGAAATCTCAGCAAACATTTTTTCTCCCAATCTTTATGATACTTCCATTTAATGATCAGTACACCAGTCACACTTGGCTCACCGAATTTCGATCTTCTAGGTTAAACCGTTCCTTTGCAGTAACCATTTTCATGTTTAGGTTTCACTCTGTTTTCTCCTATATGTATACATGTAGTTGGAACTCTAAATCAAACACGGTTTGTGCTAGCTCTTTGAAACTTGGCACAATTGTGTAGTTCCAAGTTGTATCGCTATGGTTTGTGTCCTACGGAAGTAGCCCCAAGCAGAGACTGACGAGAATCACTTTCATTGAAAGGGGTTCCCAAGCTTCCAAAAAACTACGAGTTTCCTGAAATGTCAGCAAACATTTTTTCACCCAATCTTGATGATACTTGCAGGTAATGATCAGTATACCAGTCCCACTTGGCTCACCAAATTTTGTTCTTCTAGGTTAAACCGTTCCTTTGCAGTAACCGTTTTCATGTTTAGGTTTCACTCTGTTTTCTCCTATATGGATACATGTAGTTGGAACTGTAAATCAAACACGGTTTGTGCTAGCTCTTTGAAACTTGGCACAATAATGTAGTTCCAAGTTCTATGGCTATGGATTGTGTCCTATGGAAGTATCCCCAAGCACAGACTGATGAGAATCACTTTCATTCAAAGGGGTTGCCAAGCAACCAAAATCTACGAGTTTCCTGAAATCTCAGCAAACATTTTTTCACCCAATCTTGATGATACTTGCAGGTAATGATCAGTACTCCAGTCCCACTTGGCTCACCAAATTTCGATCTTCTAGGTTAAACCGTTCCTTTGCAGTAACCGTTTCCATGTTTAGGTTTCACTCTGTTTTCTCCTATATGGATACATGTAGTTGGAACTGTAAATCAAACAAGGTTTGTGCTAGCTCTTTGAAACTTGGCACCATAATGTAGTTCCAAGTTCTATGGCTATGGTTTGTGTCCTATGGAAGTAGCCCCAAGCAGAGACTGACCAGAATCACTTTCATTGAAAGGGGTTGCCAAGCTTCCAAAAAAGTACGAGTTTCCTGAAATCTCAGCAAACATTTTTTCACCCAATCTTGATGTTACTTGCAGGTAATGATCAGTACACCAGTCCCACTTGGCTCACCAAATTTCGTTCTTCTAGGTTAAAACGTTCCTTTGCAGTAACCGTTTTCATGTTTAGGTTTCACTCTGTTTTCTCCTATATGGATACATGTATTTGGAACTCTAAATCAAACACGGTTTGTGCTAGCTCTTTGAAACTTGGCACAATAATGTAGTTCCAAGTTCTATGGCTATGGTTTGTGTCCTATGGAAGTTGCCCCAAGCAGAGACTGACGAGAATCACTTTCATTGAAAGGGGTTGCCAAGCTTCCAAAAAACTACGAGTTTCCTGAAATCTCAGCAAACATTTTTTCACCCAATCTTGATGATACTTCCATTTAATGATCAGTACACCAATCCCACTAGGCTCACCAAATTTAGTTCTTCTAGGTTAAACCGTTCCTTTGCAGTAACCGTTTACATGTTTAGGTTTCACTCTGTTTTCTCCTATATGTATACATGTAGTTGGAACTCTAAATCAAACACGGTTTGTGCTAGCTCTTTGAAACTTGGCACAATTATGTAGTTCCAAGTTGTATCGCTATGGTTTGTGTCCTACGGAAGTAGCCCCAAGCAGAGACTGACGAGAATCACTTTCATTGAAAGGGGTTCCCAAGCTTCCAAAAAACTACGAGTTTCCTGAAATGTCAGCAAACATTTTTTCACCCAATCTTGATGATACTTGCAGGTAATGATCAGTATACCAGTCCCACTTGGCTCACCAAATTTTGTTCTTCTAGGTTAAACCGTTCCTTTGCAGTAACCGTTTTCATGTTTAGGTTTCACTCTGTTTTCTCCTATATGGATACATGTAGTTGGAACTGTAAATCAAACACGGTTTGTGCTAGCTCTTTGAAACTTGGCACAATAATGTAGTTCCAAGTTCTATGGCTATGGATTGTGTCCTATGGAAGTATCCCCAAGCACAGACTGATGAGAATCACTTTCATTCAAAGGGGTTGCCAAGCAACCAAAATCTACGAGTTTCCTGAAATCTCAGCAAACATTTTTTCACCCAATCTTGATGATACTTGCAGGTAATGATCAGTACACCAGTCCCACTTGGCTCACCAAATTTCGATCTTCTAGGTTAAACCGTTCCTTTGCAGTAACCGTTTCCATGTTTAGGTTTCACTCTGTTTTCTCCTATATGGATACATGTAGTTGGAACTGTAAATCAAACAAGGTTTGTGCTAGCTCTTTGAAACTTGGCACCATAATGTAGTTCCAAGTTCTATGGCTATGGTTTGTGTCCTATGGAAGTAGCCCCAAGCAGAGACTGACCAGAATCACTTTCATTGAAAGGGGTTGCCAAGCTTCCAAAAAAGTACGAGTTTCCTGAAATCTCAGCAAACATTTTTTCACCCAATCTTGATGATACTTGCAGGTAATGATCAGTACACCAGTCCCACTTGGCTCACCAAATTTCGTTCTTCTAGGATAAAACGTTCCTTTGCAGTAACCGTTTTCATGTTTAGGTTTCACTC
The DNA here is from genome assembly GCF_045843805.1 of Urocitellus parryii. Classification (NCBI taxonomy): domain Eukaryota; kingdom Metazoa; phylum Chordata; class Mammalia; order Rodentia; family Sciuridae; genus Urocitellus; species Urocitellus parryii. Next base: position 31,157 of record NW_027552083.1, on the reverse strand, counting down.
TGTTTTCTCCTATATGGATACATGTATTTGGAACTCTAAATCAAACACGGTTTGTGCTAGCTCTTTGAAACTTGGCACAATAATGTAGTTCCAAGTTCTATGGCTATGGTTTGTGTCCTATGGAAGTTGCCCCAAGCAGAGACTGACGAGAATCACTTTCATTGAAAGGGTTTGCCAAGCTTCCAAAAAACTACGAGTTTCCTGAAATCTCAGCAAACATTTTTTCACCCAATCTTGATGATACTTCCATTTAATGATCAGTACACCAATCCCACTAGGCTCACCAAATTTAGTTCTTCTAGGTTAAACCGTTCCTTTGCAGTAACCGTTTACATGTTTAGGTTTCACTCTGTTTTCTCCTATATGGATACATGTAGTTGGAACTCTAAACCAAACGTGGTTTGTGCTAGCTCTTTGAAACTTGGCACCATAATGTAGTTCCAAGTTCTATGGCTATGGTTTGTGTCCTATGGAAGTAGCCCCAAGCAGAGACTGACGAGAATCACTTTCATTGAAAGGGGTTGCCAAGCTTCCAAAAAACTACGAGTTTCCTGAAATCTCAGCAAACATTTTTTCACCCAATACTGATGATACTTCCATTTAATGATCAGTACACCAATCCCACTAGGCTCACCAAATTTCGTTCTTCTAGGTTAAACCGTTCCTTTGCAGTAAACCTTTACATGTTTAGGTTTCACTCTGTGTTCTCCTATATGGATACATGTAGGTGGAACTCTAAATCAAACGTGGTTTGTGCTAGCTCTTTGAAACTTGGCACCATAATGTAGTTCCAAGTTCTATGTCTATGGTTTGTGTCCTGTGGAAGTAACCCCAAGCACAGACTGACGAGAATCACTTTCATTGAAAGGGGTTGCCAAGCTTCCAAAAAACTACGAGTTTCCTGAAATCTCAGCAATCATTTTTTCACCCAATCTTGATGATACTTCCACTTAATGATCAGTACACCAATACCATTTTGCTCACCACATTTCGTTCTTCTAGGTTAAACCGTTCCTTTGCAGTAACCGTTTTCATGTTTAGGTTTCACTCTGTTTTCTCGTTTATGGATACATGTAGTTGGAACTCTAAATCAAACACGCTTTGGGCTAGCTTTTTGAAACTTGGCACAATAATGTAGTTCCAAGTTCTATGGCTATGGTTTGTGTCCTATGGAAGTAGCCCCAAGCAGAGACTGACTAGAATCACTTTCATTTAAAGGGGTTGCCAAGCTTCCAAAAAACTACGAGTTTCCTGAAATCTCAGCAAACATTTTTTCTCCCAATCTTTATGATACTTCCATTTAATGATCAGTACACCAATCCAACTTGGCTCACCAAATTTCGTTCTTCTAGGTTAAACCGTTCCTTTGCAGTAACCGTTTTCATGTTTAGGTTTCACTCTGTTTTCTCCTATATGGATACATGTAGTTGGAACTCTAAATCAAACACGGTTTGTGCTAGCTCTTTGAAACTTGGCACAATAATGTAGTTCCAAGTTGTATCGCTATGGTTTGTGTCCTATGGAAGTAGCCCCAAGCAGAGACTGACGAGAATCACTTTCATTGAAAGGGGTTGCCAAGCTTCCAAAAAACTACGAGTTTCTTGAAATCTCAGCAAACATTTTTTCTCCCAATCTTTATGATACTTCCATTTAATGATCAGTACACCAGTCACACTTGGCTCACCGAATTTCGATCTTCTAGGTTAAACCGTTCCTTTGCAGTAACCATTTTCATGTTTAGGTTTCACTCTGTTTTCTCCTATATGTATACATGTAGTTGGAACTCTAAATCAAACACGGTTTGTGCTAGCTCTTTGAAACTTGGCACAATTATGTAGTTCCAAGTTGTATCGCTATGGTTTGTGTCCTACGGAAGTAGCCCCAAGCAGAGACTGACGAGAATCACTTTCATTGAAAGGGGTTCCCAAGCTTCCAAAAAACTACGAGTTTCCTGAAATGTCAGCAAACATTTTTTCACCCAATCTTGATGATACTTGCAGGTAATGATCAGTATACCAGTCCCACTTGGCTCACCAAATTTTGTTCTTCTAGGTTAAACCGTTCCTTTGCAGTAACCGTTTTCATGTTTAGGTTTCACTCTGTTTTCTCCTATATGGATACATGTAGTTGGAACTGTAAATCAAACACGGTTTGTGCTAGCTCTTTGAAACTTGGCACAATAATGTAGTTCCAAGTTCTATGGCTATGGATTGTGTCCTATGGAAGTATCCCCAAGCACAGACTGATGAGAATCACTTTCATTCAAAGGGGTTGCCAAGCAACCAAAATCTACGAGTTTCCTGAAATCTCAGCAAACATTTTTTCACCCAATCTTGATGATACTTGCAGGTAATGATCAGTACACCAGTCCCACTTGGCTCACCAAATTTCGATCTTCTAGGTTAAACCGTTCCTTTGCAGTAACCGTTTCCATGTTTAGGTTTCACTCTGTTTTCTCCTACATGGATACATGTAGTTGGAAATGTAAATCAAACAAGGTTTGTGCTAGCTCTTTGAAACTTGGCACCATAATGTAGTTCCAAGTTCTATGGCTATGGTTTGTGTCCTATGGAAGTAGCCCCAAGCAGAGACTGACCAGAATCACTTTCATTGAAAGGGGTTGCCAAGCTTCCAAAAAAGTACGAGTTTCCTGAAATCTCAGCAAACATTTTTTCACCCAATCTTGATGATACTTGCAGGTAATGATCAGTACACCAGTCCCACTTCGCTCACCAAATTTCGTTCTTCTAGTTTAAAACGTTCCTTTGCAGTAACCGTTTTCATGTTTAGGTTTCACTCTGTTTTCTCCTATATGGATACATGTATTTGGAACTCTAAATCAAACACGGTTTGTGCTAGCTCTTTGAAACTTGGCACAATAATGTAGTTCCAAGTTCTATGGCTATGGTTTGTGTCCTATGGAAGTTGCCCCAAGCAGAGACTGACGAGAATCACTTTCATTGAAAGGGGTTGCCAAGCTTCCAAAAAACTACGAGTTTCCTGAAATCTCAGCAAACATTTTTTCACCCAATCTTGATGATACTTCCATTTAATGATCAGTACACCAATCCCACTAGGCTCACCAAATTTAGTTCTTCTAGGTTAAACCGTTCCTTTGCAGTAACCGTTTACATGTTTAGGTTTCACTCTGTTTTCTCCTATATGGATACATGTAGTTGGAACTCTAAATCAAACACGGTTTGTGCTAGCTCTTTGAAACTTGGCACAATTATGTAGTTCCAAGTTGTATCGCTATGGTTTGTGTCCTACGGAAGTAGCCCCAAGCAGAGACTGACGAGAATCACTTTCATTGAAAGGGGTTCCCAAGCTTCCAAAAAACTACGAGTTTCCTGAAATGTCAGCAAATATTTTTTCACCCAATCTTGATGATACTTGCAGGTAATGATCAGTATAGCAGTCCCACTTGGCTCACCAAATTTTGTTCTTCTAGGTTAAACCGTTCCTTTGCAGTAACCGTTTTCATGTTTAGGTTTCACTCTGTTTTCTCCTATATGGATACATGTAGTTGGAACTGTAAATCAAACACGGTTTGTGCTAGCTCTTTGAAACTTGGCACAATAATGTAGTTCCAAGTTCTATGGCTATGGATTGTGTCCTATGGAAGTATCCCCAAGCACAGACTGATGAGAATCACTTTCATTCAAAGGGGTTGCCAAGCAACCAAAATCTACGAGTTTCCTGAAATCTCAGCAAACATTTTTTCACCCAATCTTGATGATACTTGCAGGTAATGATCAGTACACCAGTCCCACTTGGCTCACCAAATTTCGATCTTCTAGGTTAAACCGTTCCTTTGCAGTAACCGTTTCCATGTTTAGGTTTCACTCTGTTTTCTCCTATATGGATACATGTAGTTGGAACTGTAAATCAAACAAGGTTTGTGCTAGCTCTTTGAAACTTGGCACCATAATGTAGTTCCAAGTTCTATGGCTATGGTTTGTGTCCTATGGAAGTAGCCCCAAGCAGAGACTGACCAGAATCACTTTCATTGAAAGGGGTTGCCAAGCTTCCAAAAAACTACGAGTTTCCTGAAATCTCAGCAAACATTTTTTCACCCAATCTTGATGATACTTGCAGGTAATGATCAGTACACCAGTCCCACTTGGCTCACCAAATTTCGTTCTTCTAGGTTAAAACGTTCCTTTGCAGTAACCGTTTTCATGTTTAGGTTTCACTCTGTTTTCTCCTATATGGATACATGTATTTGGAACTCTAAATCAAACACGGTTTGTGCTAGCTCTTTGAAACTTGGCACAATAATGTAGTTCCAAGTTCTATGGCTATGGTTTGTGTCCTATGGAAGTTGCCCCAAGCAGAGACTGACGAGAATCACTTTCATTGAAAGGGGTTGCCAAGCTTCCAAAAAACTACGAGTTTCCTGAAATCTCAGCAAACATTTTTTCACCCAATCTTGATGATACTTCCATTTAATGATCAGTACACCAATCCCACTAGGCTCACCAAATTTAGTTCTTCTAGGTTAAACCGTTCCTTTGCAGTAACCGTTTACATGTTTAGGTTTCACTCTGTTTTCTCCTATATGGATACATGTAGTTGGAACTCTAAATCAAACGTGGTTTGTGCTAGCTCTTTGAAACGTGGCACCATAATGTAGTTCCAAGTTCTATGGCTATGGTTTGTGTCCTATGGAAGTAGCCCCAAGCAGAGACCGACGAGAATCACTTTCATTGAAAGGGGTTGCCAAGCTTCCAAAAAACTACGAGTTTCCTGAAATCTCAGCAAACATTTTTTCACCCAATCTTGATGATACTTCCATTTAATGATCAGTACACCAATCCCACTAGGCTCACCAAATTTCGGTCTTCTAGGATAAACCGTTCCTTTGCAGTAACCGTTTACATGTTTAGGTTTCACTCTGTTTTCTCCTATATGGATACATGTAGGTGGAACTCTAAATCAAACGTGGTTTGTGCTAGCTCTTTGAAACTTGGCACCATAATGTAGTTCCAAGTTCTATGGCTATCGTTTGTGTCCTGTAGATGTAGCACCAAGCAGAGACTGACGAGAATCACTTTCATTGAAAGGGGTTGCCAAGCTTCCAAAAAACTACGAGTTTCCTGAAACCTCAGCAAACATTTTTTCACCCAATCTTGATAATACTTCCATTTAATGATCAGTACACCAATCCCACTAGGCTCACCAAATTTCGTTCTTCTAGGTTAAACAATTCCTTTGCAGTATCCGTTTTCATGTTTAGGTTTCACTCTGATTTCTCCTATATGGATACATGTAGGTGGAACTCTAAATCAAACGTGGCTTGTGCTAGCTCTTTGAAACTTGGCACAATAATGTAGTTCCAAGTTCTATGATTATGGTTTGTGTCCAATGGAAGTATCCCCAAGCACAGACTGACGAGAATCACTTTCATTGAAAGGGGTTGCCAAGCTTCCAAAAAACTACGAGTTTCCTGAAATCTCAGCAAACATTTTTTCACCCAATCTTGATGATACTTCCATTTAATGATCAGTACACCAATCCCACTAGGCTCACCAAATTTCGTTCTTCTAGGATAAACCGTTCCTTTGCAGTAACCGTTTACATGTTTAGGTTTCACTCTGTTTTCTCCTATATGGATACATGTAGGTGGAACTCTAAATCAAACGTGGTTTGTGCTAGCTCTTTGAAACTTGGCACCATAATGTAGTTCCAAGTTCTATGGCTATCGTTTGTGTCCTGTAGATGTAGCACCAAGCAGAGACTGACGAGAATCACTTTCATTGAAAGGGGTTGCCAAGCTTCCAAAAAACTACGAGTTTCCTGAAATCTCAGCAAACATTTTTTCACCCAATACTGATGATACTTCCATTTAATGATCAGTACACCAATCCCACTAGGCTCACCAAATTTCGTTCTTCTAGGTTAAACCGTTCCTTTGCAGTAACCGTTTACATGTTTAGGTTTCACTCTGTGTTCTCCTATATGGATACATGTAGGTGGAACTCTAAATCAAACGTGGTTTGTGCTAGCTCTTTGAAACTTGGCACCATAATGTAGTTCCAAGTTCTATGGCTATGGTTTGTGTCCTGTGGAAGTAACCCCAAGCACAGACTGACGAGAATCACTTTCATTGAAAGGGGTTGCCAAGCTTCCAAAAATCTACGAGTTTCCTGAAATCTCAGCAAACATTTTTTCACCCAATCTTGATGATACTTCCATTTAATGATCAGTACACCAATCCCACTAGGCTCACCAAATTTCGTTCTTCTAGGTTAAACCGTTCCTTTGCAGTAACCGTTTTCATGTTTAGGTTTCACTCTGATTTCTCCTGTATGGATACATGTAGTTGGAACTCTGAATCAAACGTGGTTTGTGCTAGCTCTTTGAAACTTGGCACCATAATGTAGTTCCAAGTTCTATGGCTATGGTTTGTATCCTATGGAAGTAGCCCCAAGCAGAGACTGACGAGAATCACTTTCATTGAAAGGGGTTGCCAAGCTTCCAAAAAAGTACGAGTTTCCTGAAATCTCAGCAAACATTTTTTCACCCAATCTTGATGATACTTGCAGGTAATGATCAGTACACCAGTCCCACTTGGCTCACCAAATTTCGTTCTTCTAGGTTAAAACGTTCCTTTGCAGTAACCGTTTTCATGTTTAGGTTTCACTCTGTTTTCTCCTATATGGATACATGTATTTGGAACTCTAAATCAAACACGGTTTGTGCTAGCTCTTTGAAACTTGGCACAATAATGTAGTTCCAAGTTCTATGGCTATGGTTTGTGTCCTATGGAAGTTGCCCCAAGCAGAGACTGACGAGAATCACTTTCATTGAAAGGGGTTGCCAAGCTTCCAAAAAACTACGAGTTTCCTGAAATCTCAGCAAACATTTTTTCACCCAATCTTGATGATACTTCCATTTAATGATCAGTACACCAATCCCACTAGGCTCACCAAATTTAGTTCTTCTAGGTTAAACCGTTCCTTTGCAGTAACCGTTTACATGTTTAGGTTTCACTCTGTTTTCTCCTATATGGATACATGTAGTTGGAACTCTAAATCAAACGTGGTTTGTGCTAGCTCTTTGAAACGTGGCACCATAATGTAGTTCCAAGTTCTATGGCTATGGTTTGTGTCCTATGGAAGTAGCCCCAAGCAGAGACCGACGAGAATCACTTTCATTGAAAGGGGTTGCCAAGCTTCCAAAAAACTACGAGTTTCCTGAAATCTCAGCAAACATTTTTTCACCCAATCTTGATGATACTTCCATTTAATGATCAGTACACCAATCCCACTAGGCTCACCAAATTTCGTTCTTCTAGGATAAACCGTTCCTTTGCAGTAACCGTTTACATGTTTAGGTTTCACTCTGTTTTCTCCTATATGGATACATGTAGGTGGAACTCTAAATCAAACGTGGTTTGTGCTAGCTCTTTGAAACTTGGCACCATAATGTAGTTCCAAGTTCTATGGCTATCGTTTGTGTCCTGTAGATGTAGCACCAAGCAGAGACTGACGAGAATCACTTTCATTGAAAGGGGTTGCCAAGCTTCCAAAAAACTACGAGTTTCCTGAAATCTCAGCAAACATTTTTTCACCCAATCTTGATAATACTTCCATTTAATGATCAGTACACCAATCCCACTAGGCTCACCAAATTTCGTTCTTCTAGGTTAAACCGTTCCTTTGCAGTATCCGTTTTCATGTTTAGGTTTCACTCTGATTTCTCCTATATGGATACATGTAGTTGGAACTCTAAATCAAACGTGGTTTGTGCTAGCTCTTTGAAACGTGGCACCATAATGTAGTTCCAAGTTCTATGGCTATGGTTTGTGTCCTGTGGAAGTAACCCAAGCACAGACTGACGAGAATCACTTTCATTGAAAGGGGTTGCCAAGCTTCCAAAAAACTACGAGTTTCCTGAAATCTCAGCAAACATTTTTTCACCCAATCTTGATGATACTTCCATTTAATGATCAGTACACCAATCCCACTAGGCTCACCAAATTTCGTTCTTCTAGGTTAAACCGCTCCTTTGCAGGAACCGTTTTCATGTTTAGGTTTCACTCTGATTTCTCCTGTATGGATACATGTAGTTGGAACTCTGAATCAAACGTGGTTTGTGCTAGCTCTTTGAAACTTGGCACCATAATGTAGTTCCAAGTTCTATGGCTATGGTTTGTGTCCCTTGGAAGTAGCCCCAAGCAGAGACTGACCAGAATCACTTTCATTGAAAGGGGTTGCCAAGCTTCCAAAAAAGTACGAGTTTCCTGAAATCTCAGCAAACATTTTTTCACCCAATCTTGATGATACTTGCAGGTAATGATCAGTACACCAGTCCCACTTGGCTCACCAAATTTCGTTCTTCTAGGTTAAAACGTTCCTTTGCAGTAACCGTTTTCATGTTTAGGTTTCACTCTGTTTTCTCCTATATGGATACATGTATTTGGAACTCTAAATCAAACACGGTTTGTGCTAGCTCTTTGAAACTTGGCACAATAATGTAGTTCCAAGTTCTATGGCTATGGTTTGTGTCCTATGGAAGTTGCCCCAAGCAGAGACTGACGAGAATCACTTTCATTGAAAGGGGTTGCCAAGCTTCCAAAAAACTACGAGTTTCCTGAAATCTCAGCAAACATTTTTTCACCCAATCTTGATGATACTTCCATTTAATGATCAGTACACCAATCCCACTAGGCTCACCAAATTTAGTTCTTCTAGGTTAAACCGTTCCTTTGCAGTAACCGTTTACATGTTTAGGTTTCACTCGGTTTTCTCTTATATGGATACATGTAGTTGGAACTCTAAATCAAACGTGGTTTGTGCTAGCTCTTTGAAACGTGGCACCATAATGTAGTTCCAAGTTCTATGGCTATGGTTTGTGTCCTATGGAAGTAGCCCCAAGCAGAGACGGACGAGAATCACTTTCATTGAAAGGGGTTGCCAAGCTTCCAAAAAACTACGAGTTTCCTGAAATCTCAGCAAACATTTTTTCACCCAATCTTGATGATACTTCCATTTAATGATCAGTACACCAATCCCACTAGGCTCACCAAATTTCGTTCTTCTAAGATAAACCGTTCCTTTGCAGTAACCGTTTACATGTTTAGGTTTCACTCTGTTTTCTCCTATATGGATACATGTAGGTGGAACTCTAAATCAAACGTGGTTTGTGCTAGCTCTTTGAAACTTGGCACCATAATGTAGTTCCAAGTTCTATGGCTATCTTTTGTGTCCTGTAGATGTAGCACCAAGCAGAGACTGACGAGAATCACTTTCATTGAAAGGGGTTGCCAAGCTTCCAAAAAACTACGAGTTTCCTGAAATCTCAGCAAACATTTTTTCACCCAATCTTGATGATACTTCCATTTAATGATCAGTACACCAATCCCACTAGGCTCACCAAATTTCGTTCTTCTAGGTTAAACCGTTCCTTTGCAGTAACCGTTTACATGTTTAGGTTTCACTCTGTTTCCTCCTATATGGATACATGTAGTTGGAACTCTAAATCAAACACGGTTTGTGCTAGCTCTTTGAAACTTGGCACCATAATGTAGTTCCAAGTTCTATCGCTATGGTTTGTGTTCTATGGAAGTAGCCCCAAGCAGAGACTGACCAGAATCACTTTCATTGAAAGGGGTTGCCAAGCTTCCAAAAAAGTACGAGTTTCCTGAAATCTCAGCAAACATTTTTTCACCCAATCTTGATGATATTTGCAGGTAATGATCAGTACTCCTGTCCCACTTGGCTCACCAAATTTCGTTCTTCTAGGTTAAAACGTTCCTTTGCAGTAACCGTTTTCATGTTTAGGTTTCACTCTCTTTTCTCCTATATGGATACATGTATTTGGAACTCTAATTCAAACACGGTTTGTGCTAGCTCTTTGAAACTTGGCACAATAATGTAGTTCCAAGTTCTATGGCCATGGTTTTTGTCCTATGGAAGTTGCCCCAAGCAGAGACTGACGAGAATCACTTTCATTGAAAGGGGTTGCCAAGCTTCCAAAAAACTACGAGTTTCCTGAAATCTCAGCAAACATTTTTTCACCCAATACTGATGATACTTCCATTTAATGATCAGTACACCAATCCCACTAGGCTCACCAAATTTCGTTCTTCTAGGTTAAACCGTTCCTTTGCAGTAACCGTTTACATGTTTAAGTTTCACTCTGTGTTCTCCTATATGGATACATGTAGGTGGAACTCTAAATCAAACGTGGTTTGTGCTAGCTCTTTGAAACTTGGCACCATAATGTAGTTCCAAGTTCTATGGCTATGGTTTGTGTCCTGTGGAAGTAACAACAAGCACAGACTGACGAGAATCACTTTCATTGAAAGGGGTGGCCAAGCTTCCAAAAAACTACGAGTTTCCTGAAATCTCAGCAAACATTTTTTCACCCAATCTTGATGATACTTCCATTTAATGATCAGTACACCAATCCCACTAGGCTCACCAAATTTCTTTCTTCTAGGTTAAACCGTTCCTTTGCAGTAACCGTTTTCATGTTTAGGTTTCAGTCTGTTTTCTCCTATATGGATACATGTATTTGGAACTCTAATTCAAACACGGTTTGTGCTAGCTCTTTGAAACATGGCACAATAATGTAGTTCCAAGTTCCATGGCTATGGTTTGTGTCCTATGGAAGTAGCCCCAAGCAGAGACTGACCAGAATCACTTTCATTGAAAGGGGTTGCCAAGCTTCCAAAAAAGTACGAGTTTCCTGAAATCTCAGCAAACATTTTTTCACCCAATCTTGATGATACTTGCAGGTAATGATCAGTACACCAGTCCCACTTGGCTCACCAAATTTCGTTCTTCTAGGTTAAAACGTTCCTTTGCAGTAACCGTTTTCATGTTTAGGTTTCACTCTGTTTTCTCCTATATGGATACATGTATTTGGAACTCTAATTCAAACACGGTTTGTGCTAGCTCTTTGAAACTTGGCACAATAATGTAGTTCCAAGTTCTATGGCTATGGTTTGTGTACTATGGAAGTTGCCCGAAGCAGAGACTGACGAGAATCACTTTCATTGAAAGGGGTTGCCAAGCTTCCAAAAAACTACGAGTTTCCTGAAATCTCAGCAAACATTTTTTCACCCAATCTTGATGATACTTCCATTTAATGATCAGTACACCAATCCCACTAGGCTCACCAAATTTAGTTCTTCTAGGTTAAACCGTTCCTTTGCAGTAACCGTTTACATGTTTAGGTTTCACTCGGTTTTCTCTTATATGGATACATGTAGTTGGAACTCTAAATCAAACGTGGTTTGTGCTAGCTCTTTGAAACGTGGCACCATAATGTAGTTCCAAGTTCTATGGCTATGGTTTGTGTCCTATGGACGTAGCCCCAAGCAGAGACCGACGAGAATCACTTTCATTGAAAGGGGTTGCCAAGCTTCCAAAAAACTACGAGTTTCCTGAAATCTCAGCAAACATTTTTTCACCCAAACTTGATGATACTTCCATTTAATGATCAGTACACCAATCCCACTAGGCTCACCAAATTTCGTTCTTCTAGGATAAACCGTTCCTTTGCAGTAACCGTTTACATGTTTAGGTTTCACTCTGTTTTCTCATATATGGATACATGTAGGTGGAACTCTAAATCAAGCGTGGTTTGTGCTAGCTCTTTGAAACTTGGCACCATAATGTAGTTCCAAGTTCTATGGCTATCGTTTGTGTCCTGTAGATGTAGCACCAAGCAGAGACTGACGAGAATCACTTACATTGAAAGGGGTTGCCAAGCTTCCAAAAAACTACGAGTTTCCTGAAACCTCAGCAAACATTTTTTCACCCAATCTTGATAATACTTCCATTTAATGATCAGTACACCAATCCCACTAGGCTCACCAAATTTCGTTCTTCTAGGTTAAACAATTCCTTTGCAGTATCCGTTTTCATGTTTAGGATTCACTCTGATTTCTCCTATATGGATACATGTAGGTGGAACTCTAAATCAAACGTGGCTTGTGCTAGCTCTTTGAAACTTGGCACAATAATGTAGTTCCAAGTTCTATGATTATGGTTTGTGTCCAATGGAAGTATCCCCAAGCACAGACTGACGAGAATCACTTTCATTGAAAGGGGTTGCCAAGCTTCCAAAAAACTACGAGTTTCCTGAAATCTCAGCAAACATTTTTTCACCCAATCTTGATGATACTTCCATTTAATGATCAGTACACCAATCCCACTAGGCTCACCAAATTTCGTTCTTCTAGGTTAAACCGTTCATTTGCAGTAACCGTTTACATGTTTAGGTTTCACTCTGTTTTCTCCTATATGGATACATGTAGTTGGAACTCTAAATCAAACACGGTTTGTGCTAGCTCTTTGAAACTTGGCACAATAATGTAGTTCCAAGTTCTATCGCTATGGTTTGTGTCCTATGGAAGTAGCCCCAAGCAGAGACTGACCAGAATCACTTTCATTGAAAGGGGTTGCCAAGCTTCCAAAAAAGTACGAGTTTCCTGAAATCTCAGCAAACATTTTTTCACCCAATCTTGATGATACTTGCAGGTAATGATCAGTACACCAGTCCCACTTGGCTCACCAAATTTCGTTCTTCTAGGTTAAAACGTTCCTTTGCAGTAACCGTTTTCATGTTTAGGTTTCACTCTGTTTTCTCCTATATGGATACATGTATTTGGAACTCTAATTCAAACACGGTTTGTGCTAGCTCTTTGAAACTTGGCACAATAATGTAGTTCCAAGTTCTATGGCCATGGTTTTTGTCCTATGGAAGTTGCCCCAAGCAGGGACTGACGAGAATCACTTTCATTGAAAGGGCTTGCCAAGCTTCCAAAAAACTACGAGTTTCCTGAAATCTCAGCAAACATTTTTTCACCCAATCTTGATGATACTTCCATTTAATGATCAGTACACCAATCCCACTAGGCTCACCATATTTAGTTCTTCTAGGTTAAACCGTTCCTTTGCAGTAACCGTTTACATTTTTAGGTTTCACTCGGTTTTCTCTTATATGGAAACATGTAGTTGGAACTCTAAATCAAACGTGGTTTGTGCTAGCTCTTTGAAACGTGGCACCATAATGTAGTTCCAAGTTCTATGGCTATGGTTTGTGTCCTATGGAAGTAGCCCCAAGCAGAGACGGACGAGAATCACTTTCATTGAAAGGGGTTGCCAAGCTTCCCTAAAACTACGAGTTTCCTGAAATCACAGCAAACATTTTTTCACCCAATCTTGATGATACTTCCATTTAATGATCAGTACACCAATCCCACTAGGCTCACCAAATTTCGTTCTTCTAGGATAAACCGTTCCTTTGCAGTAACCGTTTACATGTTTAGGTTTCACTCTGTTTTCTCCTATATGGATACATGTAGGTGGAACTCTAAATCAAACGTGGTTTGTGCTAGCTCTTTGAAACTTGGCACCATAATGTAGTTCCAAGTTCTATGGCTATCGTTTGTGTCCTGTAGATGTAGCACCAAGCAGAGACTGACGAGAATCACTTTCATTGAAAGGGGTTGCCAAGCTTCCAAAAAACTACGAGTTTCCTGAAATCTCAGCAAACATTTTTTCACCCAATCTTGATAATACTTCCATTTAATGATCAGTACACCAATCCCACTAGGCTCACCAAATTTCGTTCTTCTAGGTTAAACCATTCCTTGGCAGTTTCCGTTTTCATGTTTAGGTTTCACTCTGATTTCTCCTATATGGATACATGTAGTTGGAACTCTAAATCAAACACGGTTTGTGCTAGCTCTTTGAAACTTGGCACAATAATGTAGTTCCAAGTTCTATGATTATGGTTTGTGTCCTATGGAAGTATCCCCAAGCAGAGATTGACGAGAATCACTTTCATTGAAAGGGGTTGCCAAGCTACCAAAAAACTACGAGTTTCCTGAAATCTCAGCAAACATTTTTTCACCCAATCTTGATGATACTTGCAGGTAAGGATCAGGACACCAGTCCCACTTGGCTGACCAAATTTCGTTCTTCTAGGTTAAACCGTTCCTTTGCAGTAACCATTTTCATGTTTAGGTTTCACTCTGTTTTCTCGTTTATGGATACATGTAGTTGGAACTCTAAATCAAACACGGTTTGTGCTAGCTCTTTGAAACTTGGCACAATAATGTAGTTCCAAGTTCTATGGCTATGGTTTGTGTCCTATGGAAGTAGCCCCAAGCAGAGACTGACTAGAATCACTTTCATTTAAAGGGGTTGCCAAGCTTCCAAAAAACTACGAGTTTCCTGAAATCTCAGCAAACATTTTTTCTCCCAATCTTTATAATACTTCCATTTAATGATCAGTACACCAATCCCACTTGGCTCACCAAATTTCGTTCTTCTAGGTAAAACCGTTCCTTTGCAGTAACCGTTTTCATGTTTAGGTTTCACTCTGTTTTCTCCTATATGGATACATGTAGTTGGAACTCTAAATCAAACACGGTTTGTGCTAGCTCTTTGAAACTTGGCACAATAATGTAGTTCCAAGTTGTATCGCTATGGTTTGTGTCCTATGGAAGTAGCCCCAAGCAGAGACTGACGAGAATCACTTTCATTGAAAGGGGTTGCCAAGCTTCCAAAAAAGTACGAGTTTCCTGAAATCTCAGCAAACATTTTTTCACCCAATCTTGATGATACTTGCAGGTAAGGATCAGGACACCAGTCCCACTTGGCTGACCAAATTTCGTTCTTCTAGGTTAAACCGTTCCTTTGCAGTAACTGTTTTCATGTTTAGGTTTCACTCAGTTTTCTCCTATATGGATACATGTAGTTGGAACAGTAAATCAAACAGGGTTTGTGCTAGCTCTTTGAAACTTGGCACAATAATGTAGTTCCAAGTTGTATCGCTATGGTTTGTGTCCTATGGAAGTAGCCCCAAGCAGAGACTGACGAGAATCACTTTCATTGAAAGGGGTTCCCAAGCTTCCAAAAAACTACGAGTTTCCTGAAATGTCAGCAAACATTTTTTCACCCAATCTTGATGATACTTGCAGGAAATGATCAGTATACCAGTCCCACTTGGCTCACCAAATTTCGTTCTTCTAGGTTAAACCGTTCCTTTGCAGTAACCGTTTTCATGTTTAGGTTTCACTCTGTTTTCTCCTATATGGATACATGTAGTTGGAACTGTAAATCAAACACGGTTTGTGCTAGCTCTTTGAAACTTGTCACAATAATGTAGTTCCAAGTTCTATGGCTATGGATTGTGTCCTATGGAAGTATCCCCAAGCAGAGACTGATGAGAATCACTTTCATTCAAAGGGTTGCCAAGCAACCAAAATCTACGAGTTTACTGAAATCTCAGCAAACATTTTTTCACCCAATCATGATGATACTTGCAGGTAATGATCAGTACACTAGTCCCACTTGGCTCACCAAATTTCGATCTTCTAGGTTTAAACCGTTCCTTTGCAGTAACCGTTTTCATGTTTAGGTTTCACTCTGTTTTCTCCTATATGGATACATGTAGTTGGAACTGTAAATCAAACACGGTTTGTGCTAGCTGTTTGAAACTTGGCACAATAATGTAGTTCCAAGTTCTATGGCTATGGTTTGTGTCCTATGGAAGTATCCCCAAGCACAGACTGACGAGAATCACTTTCATTGAAAGGGGTTGCCAAGCTTCCAAAAAAACTACGAGTTTCCTGAAATCTCAGCAATCATTTTTTCACCCAATCTTGATGATACTTCCACTTAATGATCAGTACACCAATCCCATTTGGCTCACCAAATTTCGTTCTTCTAGGTTAAACCGTTCCTTTGCAGTAACCGTTTCCATGTTTAGGTTTCACTCTGTTTTCTCCTATATGGATACATGTAGTTGGAACTGTAAATCAAACAAGGTTTGTTCTAGCTCTTTGAAACTAGGCACAATAATGCAGTTCCACGTTCTATGGCTATGGTTTGGTCCTATGGAAGTAGCCCCAAGAAGAGACTAACGAGAATCACTTTCATTGAAAGGGGTTGCCAAGCTTCCAAAAAACTACGAGTTTCCTGAAATCTCAGCAATCATTTTTTCACCCAATCTTGATGATACTTCCACTTAATGATCAGTACACCAATCCCATTTGGATCACTAAATTTCGTTCTTCTAGGTTAAACCGTTCCTTTGCAGTAACCGTTTTCATGTTTAGGTTTCACTCTGTTTTCTCCTATATGGATACATGTAGTTGGAACTCTAAATCAAACACGGTTTGTGCTAGCTCTTTGAAACTTGGCACAATAATGTAGTTCCAAGTTCTATCGCGATGGTTTGTGTCCAATGGAAGTAGCCCCAAGCAGAGACTGACGAGAATCACTTTCATTGAAAGGGGTTGCCAAGCTTCCAAAAAAATACGAGTTTTCCTGAAATCTCAGCAAACATTTTTTCACCCAATCTTGATGATACTTCCATTTAATGATCAGTACACCAGTCACACTTGGCTCACCGAATTTCGATCTTCTACGTTAAACCGTTCCTTTGCAGTAACCATTTTCATGTTTAGGTTTCACTCTGTTTTTCTCCTATATGGATACATGTATTTGGAACTCTAAATCAAACACGGTTTGTGCTAGCTCCTTTGAAACTTGGCACAATAATGTAGTTCCAAGTTCTATGGCTATGGTTTGTGTCCTATGGAAGTTGCCTGAAGCAGAGACTGACGAGAATCACTTTCATTGAAAGGGGTTGCCAAGCTTCCAAAAAACTACGAGTTTCCTGAAATCTCAGCAAACATTTTTTCTCCCAATCTTTATAATACTTCCATTTAATGATCAGTACACCAATCCCACTTGGCTCACCAAATTTCGTTCTTCTAGGTAAACCGTTTCCTTTGCAGTAACCGTTTTCATGTTTAGGTTTCACTCTGTTTTCTCCTATATGGATACATGTAGTTGGAACTCTAAATCAAACACGGTTTGTGCTAGCTCTTTGAAACTTGGCACAATAATGTAGTTCCAAGTTGTATCGCTATGGTTTGTGTCCTATGGAAGTAGCCCCAAGCAGAGACTGACGAGAATCACTTTCATTGAAAGGGGTTGCCAAGCTTCCAAAAAAGTACGAGTTTCCTGAAATCTCAGCAAACATTTTTTCACCCAATCTTGATGATACTTGCAGGTAAGGATCAGGACACCAGTCCCACTTGGCTGACCAAATTTCGTTCTTCTAGGTTAAACCGTTCCTTTGCAGTAACTGTTTTCATGTTTAGGTTTCACTCAGTTTTCTCCTATATGGATACATGTAGTTGGAACAGTAAATCAAACAGGGTTTGTGCTAGCTCTTTGAAACTTGGCACAATAATGTAGTTCCAAGTTGTATCGCTATGGTTTGTGTCCTATGGAAGGTAGCCCCAAGCAGAGACTGACGAGAATCACTTTCATTGAAAGGGGTTCCCAAGCTTCCAAAAAACTACGAGTTTCCTGAAATGTCAGCAAACATTTTTTCACCCAATCTTGATGATACTTGCAGGAAATGATCAGTATACCAGTCCCACTTGGCTCACCAAATTTTGTTCTTCTAGGTTAAACCGTTCCTTTGCAGTAACCGTTTTCATGTTTAGGTTTCACTCTGTTTTTCTCCTATATGGATACATGTAGTTGGAACTGTAAATCAAACACGGTTTGTGCTAGCTCTTTGAAACTTGTCACAATAATGTAGTTCCAAGTTCTACGGCTATGGATTGTGTCCTATGGAAGTATCCCCAAGCAGAGACTGATGAGAATCACTTTCATTCAAAGGGGTTGCCAAGCAACCAAAATCTACGAGTTTACTGAAATCTCAGCAAACATTTTTTCACCCAATCTTGATGATACTTGCAGGTAATGATCAGTACACTAGTCCCACTTGGCTCACCAAATTTCGATCTTCTAGGTTAAACCGTTCCTTTGCAGTAACCGTTTTCATGTTTAGGTTTCACTCTGTTTTCTCCTATATGGATACATGTAGTTGGAACTGTAAATCAAACACGGTTTGTGCTAGCTCTTTGAAACTTGGCACAATAATGTAGTTCCAAGTTCTATGGCTATGGTTTGTGTCCTATGGAAGTATCCCCAAGCACAGACTGACGAGAATCACTTTCATTGAAAGGGGTTGCCAAGCTTCCAAAAAACTACGAGTTTCCTGAAATCTCAGCAATCATTTTTTCACCCAATCTTGATGATACTTCCACTTAATGATCAGTACACCAATCCCATTTGGATCACTAAATTTCGTTCTTCTAGGTTAAACCGTTCCTTTGCAGTAACCATTTTCATGTTTAGGTTTCACTCTGTTTTCTCCTATATGGATACATGTATTTGGAACTCTAAATCAAACACGGTTTGTGCTAGCTCTTTGAAACTTGGCACAATAATGTAGTTCCAAGTTCTATGGCTATGGTTTGTGTCCTATGGAAGTTGCCTGAAGCAGAGACTGACGAGAATCACTTTCATTGAAAGGGGTTGCCAAGCTTCCAAAAAACTACGAGTTTCCTGAAATGTCAGCAAACATTTTTTCACCCAATCTTGATGATACTTCAATTTAATGATCAGTACATCGATCCCACTAGGCTCACCAAATTTCGTTCTTCTAGGTTAAACCGTTCCTTTGCAGTAACCGTTTACATGTTTAGGTTTCACTCTGTTTTCTCCTATATGGATACATGTAATTGGAACTCTAAATCAAACGTGGTTTCTGCTAGCTCTTTGAAAACTTGGCACCATAATGTAGTTCCAAGTTCTATGGCTATGGTTTGTGTCCTATGGAAGTAGCCCCCAAGCAGAGACTGACGAGAATCACTTTCATTGAAAGGGGTTGCCAAGCTTCCAAAAAAACTACGAGTTTCCTGAAATCTCAGCAAACATTTTTTCACCCAATACTGATGATACTTCCATCTAATGATGAGTACACCAATCCCACTAGGCTCACCAAATTTCGTTCTTCTAGGTTAAACCGTTCCTTTGCAGTAACCGTTTACATGTTTAATTTTCACTCTGTGTTCTCCTATATGGATACATGTAGGTGGAACTCTAAATCAAACGTGGTTTGTGCTAGCTCTTTGAAACTTGGCACCATAATGTAGTTCCAAGTTCTATGGCTATGGTTTGTGTCCTGTGGAAGTAACCCCAAGCACAGACTGACGAGAATCACTTTCATTGAAAGGGGTTGCCAAACTTCCAAAAAACTACGAGTTTCCTGAAATCTCAGCAAACATTTTTTCACCCAATCTTGATGATACTTCCATTTAATGATCAGTACACCAATCCCACTAGGCTCACCAAATTTCGTTCTTCTAGGTTAAACCGTTCCTTTGCAGTAACCGTTTTCATGTTTAGGTTTCACTCTGATTTCTCCTGTATGGATACATGTAGTTGGAACTCTGAATCAAACGTGGTTTGTGCTAGCTCTTTGAAACTTGGCACCATAATGTAGTTCCAAGTTCTATGGCTATGGTTTGTGTCCTATGGAAGTAGCCCCAAGCAGAGACTGACCAGAATCACTTTCATTGAAAGGGGTTGCCAAGCTTCCAAAAAAGTACGAGTTTCCTGAAATCTCAGCAAACATTTTTTCACCCAATCTTGATGATACTTGCAGGTAATGATCAGTACACCAGTCCCACTTGGCTCACCAAATTTCGTTCTTCTAGGTTAAAAACGTTCCTTTGCAGTAACCGTTTTCATGTTTAGGTTTCACTCTGTTTTCTCCTATATGGATACATGTATTTGGAACTCTAAATCAAACACGGTTTGTGCTAGCTCTTTGAAACTTGGCACAATAATGTAGTTCCAAGTTCTATGGCTATGGTTTGTGTCCTATGGAAGTTGCCCCAAGCAGAGACTGACCAGAATCACTTTCATTGAAAGGGGTTGCCAAGCTTCCAAAAAACCACGAGTTTCCTGAAATCTCAGCAAACATTTTTTCACCCAATCTTGATGATACTTCCATTTAATGATCAGTACACCAGTCCCACTTGGCTCACCAAATTTCGTTCTTCTAGGTTAAACCGTTCCTTTGCAGTAACCGTTTACATGTTTAGGTTTCACTCTGTGTTATCCTATATGGATACATGTAGGTGGAACTCTAAATCAAACGTGGTTTGTGCTAGCTCTTTGAAACTTGGCACCATAATGTAGTTCCAAGTTCTATGGCTATGGTTTGTGTCCTGTGGAAGTAACCCCAAGCACAGACTGACGAGAATCACTTTCATTGAAAGGGGTTGCCAAGCTTCCAAAAAACTACGAGTTTCCTGAAATCTCAGCAATCATTTTTTCACCCAATCTTGATGATACTTCCACTTAATGATCAGTACACCAATCCCATTTTGCTCACCAAATTTCGTTCTTCTAGGTTAAACCGTTCCTTTGCAGTAACCGTTTTCATGTTTAGGTTTCACTCTGTTTTCTCGTTTATGGATACATGTAGTTGGAACTCTAAATCAAACACGCTTTGGCCTAGCTCTTTGAAACTTGGCACAATAATGTAGTTCCAAGTTCTATGGCTATGGTTTGTGTCCAATGGAAGTAGCCCCAAGCAGAGACTGACGAGAATCACTTTCATTTAAAGGGGTTGCCAAGCTTCCAAAAAACTACGAGTTTCCTGAAATCTCAGCAAACATTTTTTCTCCCAATTTTTATGATACTTCCATTTAATGATCAGTACACCAATCCCACTTGGCTCACCAAATTTCGTTCTTCTAGGTTAAACCGTTCCTTTGCAGTAACCGTTTTCATGTTTAGGTTTCACTCTGTTTTCTCCTATATGGATACATGTAGTTGGAACTCTAAATCAAACACGGTTTGTGCTAGCTCTTTGAAACTTGGCACAATAATGTAGTTAAAAGTTGTATCGCTATGGTTTGTGTCCTATGGAAGTAGCCCCAAGCAGAGACTGACGAGAATCACTTTCATTGAAAGGGGTTGCCAAGCTTCCCTAAAACTACGAGTTTCCTGAAATCTCAGCAAACATTTTTTCACCCAACTTTGATGATACTTCCATTTAATGATCAGTACACCAGTCACACTTGGCTCACCGAATTTCGATCTTCTAGGTTAAACCGTTCCTTTGCAGTAAACATTTTCATGTTTAGGTTTCACTCTGTTTTCTCCTATATGGATACATGTAGGTGGAACTGTAAATCAAACACGGTTTGTGCTAGCTCTTTGAAACTTGGCACAATAATGTAGTTCCAAGTTCTATGGCTATGGTTTGTGTCCTATGGAAGTAGCCCCAAGCAGAGACTGATGAGAATCACTTTCATTTCAAAGGGGTTGCCAAGCAACCAAAATCTACGAGTTTCCTGAAATCTCAGTAAAAAATTTTTCACCCAATCTTGATGATACTTGCAGGTAATGATCAGTACACCAGTCCCACTTGGCTCACCAAATTTCGATCTTCTAGGTTAAACCGTTCCTTTGCAGTAACCGTTTTCATGTTTAGGTTTCACTCTGTTTTCTCCTATATGGATACATGTAGTTGGAACTGTAAATCAAACACGGTTTGTGCTAGCTCTTTGAAACTTGGCACAATAATGTAGTTCCAAGTTCTATGGCTATGGTTTGTGTCCTATGGAAGTATCCCCAAGCACAGACTGACGAGAATCACTTTCATTGAAAGGGGTTGCCAAGCTTCCAAAAAACTACGAGTTTCCTGAAATCTCAGCAATCATTTTTTCACCCAATCTTGATGATACTTCCACTTAATGATCAGTACACCAATCGCATTTGGCTCACCAAATTTCGTTCTTCTAGGTTAAACCGTTCCTTTGCAGTAACCGTTTTCATGTTTAGGTTTCACTCTGTTTTCTCCTATATGGATATATGTAGTTGGAACTCTAAATCAAACAAGGTTTGTGCTAGCTCTTTGAAACTAGGCACAATAATGCAGTTCAACGTTCTATGGGTATGGTTTGTGTCCTATGGACGTAGCCCCAAGAATAGACTAACGAGAATCACTTTCATTGAAAGGGGTTGCCAAGCTTCCAAAAAACTACGAGTTTCCTGAAATCTCAGCAATCATTTTTTCAACCAATCTTGATGATACTTCCACTTAATGATCAGTACACCAATCCCATTTTGCTCACCAAATTTCGTTCTTCTAGGTTAAACCGTTCCTTTGCAGTAACCGTTTTCATGTTTAGGTTTCACTCTGTTTTCTCCTATATGGATACATGTAGTTGGAACTCTAAATCAAACACGGTTTGTGCTAGCTCTTTGAAACTTGGCACAATAATGTAGTTCCAAGTTCTATCGCTATGGTTTGTGTTATATGGAAGTAGCCCCAAGCAGAGACTGACCAGAATCACTTTCATTGAAAGGGGTTGCCAAGCTTCCAAAAAAGTACGAGTTTCCTGAAGTCTCAGCAAACATTTTTTCACCCATCTTGATGATACTTGCAGGTAATGATCAGTACACCAGTCCCACTTGGCTCACCAAATTTCGTTCTTCTAGGTTAAAACGTTCCTTTGCAGTAACCGTTTTCATGTTTAGGTTTCACTCTGTTTTCTCCTATAGGGATACATGTATTTGGAACTCTAAATCAAACACGGTTTGTGCTAGCTCTTTGAAACTTGGCACAATAATGTAGTTCCAAGTTCTATGGCTATGGTTTGTGTCCTATGGAAGTTGCCCGAAGCAGAGACTGACGAGAATCACTTTCATTGAAAGGGGTTGCCAAGCTTCCAAAAAACTACGAGTTTCCTGAAATCTCAGCAAACATTTTTTCACCCAATCTTGATGATACTTCAATTTAATGATCAGTACATCAATCCCACTAGGCTCACCAAATTTCGTTCTTCTAGGTTAAACCGTTCCTTTGCAGTAACCGTTTACATGTTTAGGTTCACTCTGTTTTCTCCTATATGGATACATGTAGTTGGAACTCTAAATCAAACACGGTTTGTGCTAGCTCTTTGAAACTTGGCACAATAATGTAGTTCCAAGTTCTATGGCTATGGTTTGTGTCCTATGGAAGTAGCCCAAGCAGAGACTGACGAGAATCACTTTCATTGAAAGGGGTTGCCAAGCTACCAAAAAACTACGAGTTTCCTGAAATCTCAGCAAACATTTTTTCACCCAAATCTTGATGATACTTGCAGGTAAGGATCAGGACACCAGTCCCACTTGGCTGACCAAATTTCGTTCTTCTAGGTTAAACCGTTCCTTTGCAGTAACTATTTTCATGTTTAGGTCACTCCGTTTTCTCCTATATGGATACATGTATTTGGAACTCTAAATCAAACAAGGTTTGTGCTAGCTCTTTGAAACTTGGCACAATAATGTAGTTCCAAGTTCTATCGCTATGGTTTGTGTCATATGGAAGTAGCCCCAAGAAGAGACTGACGAGAATCACTTTGATTGAAAGGGGTTGCCCAGCTTCCAAACAAGGACGAGTTTCCTGAAATCTCAGCAAACATTTTTTCACCCAATCTTGATGATACTTGCAGGTAAGGATCAGGACACCAGTCCCACTTGGCTGACCAAATTTCGTTCTTCTAGGTTAAACCGTTCCTTTGCAGTAACTATTTTCATGTTTAGGTTTCACTCAGTTTTCTCCTATATGGATACATGTAGTTGGAACTGTAAATCAAACAGGGTTTGTGCTAGCTCTTTGAAACTTGGCACAATAATGTAGTTCCAAGTTCTATGGCTATGGTTTGTGTCCTATGGAAGTAGCCCCAAGCAGAGACTGGACGAGAATCACTTTCATTGAAAGGGTTGCCAAGCGTCCAAAAAACTACGAGTTTCCTGAAATCTCAGCAATCATTTTTAAACCCAATCTTGATGATACTTCCACTTAATGATCAGTACACCAATCCCATTTTGCTCACCAAATTTCGTTCTTCTAGGTTAAACCTTTCCTTTGCAGTAACCGTTTTTATGTTTAGGTTTCACTCTGTTTTCTCCTATATGGATACATGTATTTGGAACGCTAAATCAAACACGGTTTGTGCTAGCCCTTTGAAACTTTTCACAAGAATGTAGTTCCAAGTTCTATGGCTATGGTTTGTGTCCTATGGAAGTTGCCCGAAGCAGAGACTGACGAGAATCCACTTTCATTGAAAGGGGTTGCCAAGCTTACAAAAAACTACGAGTTTCCTGAAATCTCAGCAAACATTTTTTCACCCAATCTTGATGATACTTCCATTTAATGATCAGTACACCATTCCCACTTGGCTCACCAAATTTCGTTCTTCTAGGTTGAACCGTTCCTTTGCAGTAACCGTTTTACATGTTTAGGTTTCACTCTGTTTTCTCCTATATGGATACATGTAGGTGGAACTCTAAATCAAACACGGTTTGTGCTAGCTCTTTGAAACTTGGCACATAAATGTAGTTCCAAGTTCTATGGCTATGGTTTGTGTCCTATGGAAGTAGCCCAAGCAGAGACTGACGAGAATCACTTTCATTGAAAGGGGTTGCCAAGCTACCAAAAAACTACGAGTTTCCTGAAATCTCAGCAAACATTTTTTCACCCAATCTTGATTATACTTGCAGGTAAGGATCAGGACACCAGTCCCACTTGGCTGACCAAATTTCGTTCCTCTAGGTTAAACCGTTCCTTTGCAGTAACTATTTTCATGTTTAGGTTTCACTCAGTTTTCTCCTATATGGATACATGTAGTTGGAACTGTAAATCAAACAGGGTTTGTGCTAGCTCTTTGAAACTTGGCACAAAAATGTAGTTCCAAGTTCTATGGCTATGGTTTGTGTCCTATGGAAGTAGCCCCAAGCAGAGACTGACGAGATCACTTTTCATTGAAAGGGGTTGCCAAGCTTCCAAAAAACTACGAGTTTCCTGAAATCTCAGCAATCATTTTTTCACCCAATCTGATGATACTTCCACTTATTGATCAGTACACCAATCCCATTTGGCTCACCAAAATTTTTGTTCTTCTAGGTTAAACGTTCCTTTGCAGTAACCGTTTTCATGTTAGGTTTCACTCTGTTTTCTCCTATATGGATACATGTAGTTGGAACTGTAAATCAAACAAGGTTTGTGCTAGCTCTTTGAAACTAGGCACAATAATGTAGTTCAACGTTCTATGGCTATGGTTTGTGTCCTATGGAAGTAGCCCCAAGAAGAGACTAACGAGAATCACTTTCATTGAAAGGGGTTGCCAAGCTTCCAAAAAACTACGAGTTTCCTGAAATCTCAGCAATCATTTTTTCACCCAATCTTGATGATACTTCCACTTAATGATCAGTACACCAATCCCATTGGATCACTAAATTTCGTTCTTCTAGGTTAAACCGTTCCTTTGCAGTAACCGTTTTCATGTTTAGGTTTCACTCTGTTTTCTCCTATATGGATACATGTAGTTGGAACTCTAAATCAAACGTGGTTTGTGGTAGCTCTTTGAAACTTGGCACCATAATGTAGTTCCAAGTTCTATGGCTATGGTTTGTGTCCTATGGAAGTAGCCCCAAGCAGAGACTGACGAGAATCACTTTCATTGAAAGGTGTTGAGAAGCTTCCAAAAAAGTACGAGTTTCCTGAAATCTCAGCAAACATTCTTTCACCCAATCTTGATGATACTTGCAGGTAATGATCAGTACACCAGTCCACTTGGCTCACCAAATTTCGTTCTTCTAGGTTAAACGGTCCTTTGCAGTAACCGTTTTCATGTTTAGGTTTCACTCTCTTTTCTCCTATATGGATACATGTATTTTGGAACTCTAAATCAAACACAGTTTGTGCTAGCTCATTGAAACTTGGCACAATAATGTAGTTCCAAGTTCTATGGCTATGGTTTGTGTCCTATGGAAGTTGCCCGAAGCAGAGACTGACGAGAATCACTTTCATTGAAAGGGGGTTGCCAGCTTCCAAAAAACTACGAGTTTCCTGAAATCTCACCAAACATTTTTTCACCCAAACTTGATGATACTTCCATTTATGATCAGTACACCAATCCCACTAGGCTCACCAAATTTCGTTCTTCTAGGTTAAACATTCCTTTGCAGTATCCGTTTTCATGTTTAGGTTTCACTCTGATTTCTCCTATATGGATACATGTAGTTGGAACTCTAAATCAACACGGTTTGTGCTAGCTCTTTGAAACTTGGCACAATAATGTAGTTCCAAGTTCTATGATTATGGTTTGTGTCCTATGGAAGTAGCCCCAAGCAGAGACTGATGAGAATCACTTTCATTGAAAGGGGTTGCCAAGCTACCAAAAAACTACGAGTTTCCTGAAATCTCAGCAAACATTTTTTCACCCAATCTTGATGATACTTACAGGTAAGGATCAGGACACCAGTCCCACTTGGCTGACCAAATTTCGTTCTTCTTGGTTAAACGTTCCTTTGCAGTAACTATTTTCATGTTTAGGTTTCACTCAGTTTTCTCCTATATGGATACATGTAGTTGGAACTGTAAATCAAACAGGGTTTGTGCTAGCTCTTTGAAACTTGGCCCAATAATGTAGTTCCAAGTTCTATGGCTATGATTTGTGTCCTATGGAAGTAGCCCCAAGCAGAGACTGACGAGAATCACTTTCATTGAAAGGGGTTGCCAAGCTTCCAAAAAACTACGAGTTTCCTGAAATCTCAGCAATCATTTTTTCACCCAATCTTGATGATACTTCCACTTAATGATCAGTACACCAATCCCATTTTGCTCACCAAATTTCGTTCTTCTAGGTTAAACCGTTCCTTTGCAGTAACCGTTTTCATGTTTAGGTTTCACTCTGTTTTCTCTTATATGGATACATGTAGTTGGAACTCTAAATCAAACGTGGTTTGTGCTAGCTCTTTGAAACATGGCACCATAATGTAGTTCCAAGTTCTATGGCTATGGTTGGTGTCCTATGGAAGTAGCCCCAAGCAGAGACTGACGAAAATCACTTTCATTGAAAGGGGTTGCCAAGCTTCCAAAAAATCTACGAGTTTCCTGAAATCTCAGCAAACATTTTTTCACCCCAATCTTGATGATACTTCCATTTAATGATCAGTACACAAATCCCACTAGGCTCACCAATTTCGTTCTTCTAGGTTAAACTGTTCCTTTGCAGGAACCGTTTTCATGTTTAGGTTTCACTCTGTTTTCTCCTATATGGATACATGTAGTTGGAACTGTAAATCAAACAAGGTTTGTGCTAGCTCTTTGAAACTTGGCACAATAATGTAGTTCCACGTTCTATGGCTATGGTTTGTGTAATATGGAAGTAGCCCCAAGCAGAGACTGACGAGAATCACTTTCATTGAAAGGGGTTGCCAAGCTTCCAAAAAACTACGAGTTTCCTGAAATCTCAGCAATCATTTTTTCACCCAATCTTGATGATACTTCCACTTAATGATCAGTACACCAATCCCATTTGGATCACTAAATTTCGTTCTTCTAGTTAAACCGTTCCTTTGCAGTAACCGTTTTCATGTTTAGGTTTCACTCTGTTTTCTCCTATATGGATACATGTAGTTGGAAGTCTAAATCAAACACGGTTTGTGGTAGCTCTTTGAAACTTGGCACAATAATGTAGTTCCAAGTTCTATCGCTATGGATTGTGTCATATGGAAGTAGCCCCAAGCAGAGACTGACCAGAATCACTTTCATTGAAAGGTGTTCCCAAGCTTCCAAAAAAGTACGAGTTTCCTGAAATCTCAGCAAACATTTTTTCACCCAATCTTGATGATACTTTCAGGTAAGGATCAGGACACCAGTCCCACTTGGCTGACCAAATTTCGTTCTTCTAGTTTAAACCGTTCCTTTGCAGTAACTGTTTTCATGTTATGGTTTCACTCTGTTTTCTCCTATATGGATACATATGTTTGGAACTGTAAATCAACACGGTTTGTGCTAGCTCTTTGAAACTTGGCACAATAATGTAGTTCCAAGTTCTATGCCTATGGTTTGTGTCCTATGGAAGTACCCCAAGCAGAGACTGACGAGAATCACTTTCATTGAAAGGGGTTGCCAAGCTTCCAAAAAACTACGAGTTTCCTGAAATCTCAGCAATCATTTTTCACCCAATCTTGGTGATACTTCCACTTAATGATCAGTACACCAATCCCATTTTGCTCACCAAATTTCGTTCTTCTAGGTTAAACCGTTCCTTTGCAGTAACCGTTTTCATGTTTAGGTTCACTCTGTTTCTCGTTTATGGATATATGTAGTTGGAACTTTAAATCAACACGATTTGTGCTAGCTCTTTGAACTTGGCACAATAATGTAGTTCCAAGTTCTATGGCTATGGTTTGTGTAATATGGAAGTAGCCCCAAGCATAGACTGACGAGAATCACTTTCATTGAAAGGGGTTGCCAAGCTTCCAAAAAACTACGAGTTTCCTGAAATCTCAGCAATCATTTTTTCACCCAATCTTGATGATACTTCCACTTAATGATCAGTACACCAATCCCACTAGGCTCACCAAATTTCGTTCTTCTAGGTTAAACAGTTCCTTTCCAGTAACCGTTTACATGTTTAGGTTTCACTCTGTTTTCTCTTATATGGATACATGTAGTTGGAACTCTAAATCAAACGTGGTTTGTGCTAGCTCTTTGAAACATGGCACAATAATGTAGTTCCAAGTTCTATGGCTATGGTTTGTGTCCTATTGGAGGTAGCCCCAAGCAGAGACTGACGAGAATCACTTTCATTGAAAGGGGTTGCCAAGCTTCCAAAAATCTACGAGTTTTCTGAAATCTCAGCAAACATTTTTTCACCCAATCTTGATGATACTTCCATTTAATGATCAGTACACCAATCCCACTAGGCTCACCAATTTCGTTCTTCTAGGTTAAACCGTTCCTTTGCAGTAACCGTTTACATGTTTAGGTTTTACTCTGTTTTCCTCCTATATGGATACATGTAGGTGGACCTCTAAATCTAACGTGGTTTGTGCTAGCTCTTTGAAACATGGCACCATAATGTAGTTCCAAGTTCTATGGCTATGCTTGGTGTCCTATGGAAGTAGCCCCAAGCAGAGACTGACGAGAATAACTTTCATTGAAAGGGGTTGCCAAGCTTCCGAAAATCTACGAGTTTCCTGAAATCTCAGCAAACATTTTTCACCCAATCTTGATGATACTTCCACTTAAATGATCAGTACACCAATCCCATTTGGCTCACCAAATTTCGTTCTTCTAGGTTAAACGTTCCTTTGCAGGAACCGTTTTCATGTTTAGGTTTCACTCTGTTTTCTCCTATATGGATACATGTAGTTGGTAACTGTAAATCAAACAAGGTTTGTGCTAGCTCTTTTAAACTAGGCACAATAATGTAGTTCCACGTTCTTTGGCTATGGTTTGTGTCCTATGGAAGTAGCCCCAAGAAGAGACTAACGAGAATCACTTTCATTGAAAGGGGTTGCCAAGCTTCCAAAAAACTACGAGTTCCTGAAATCTCAGCAATCATTTTTTCACCCAATCTTGATGATACTTCCACTTAATGATCAGTACACCAATCCCATTTGGATCACTAAATTTCGTTCTTCTAGGTTAAACCGTTCCTTTGCAGTAACCGTTTTTCATGTTTAGGTTTCACTCTGTTTTCTCCTATATGGATACATGTAGTTGGAAGTCTAAATCAAACACGGTTTTGTGGTAGCTCTTTGAAACTTGGCACAATAATGTAGTTCCAAGTTCTATCGCTATGGATTGTGTCATATGGAAGTAGCCCCAAGCAGAGACTGACCAGAATCACTTTCATTGAAAGGTGTTCCCAAGCTTCCAAAAAAAGTACGAGTTTCCTGAAATCTCAGCAACATTTTTTCACCCAATCTTGATGATACTTGCAGGTAAGGATCAGGACACCAGTCCCACTTGGCTGACCAAATTTCGTTCTTCTAGGTTAAACCGTTCCTTTGCAGTAACTGTTTTCATGTTTAGGTTTCACTCAGTTTTCTCCTATATGGATACATGTAGTTGGAACAGTAAATCAAACAGGGTTTGTGCTAGCTCTTTGAAACTTGGCACCATAATGTAGTTCCAAGTTCTATGGCTATGGTTTGTGTCCTATGGAGGTAGCCCCAAGCAGAGACTGACGAGAATCACTTTCATTGAAAGGGGTTGCCAAGCTTCCAAAATCTACGAGTTTCCTGAAATCTCAGCAAACATTTTTTCACCCAATCTTGATGATACTTCCATTTAATGATCAGTACACCAATCCCACTAGGCTCACCAAATTTCGTTCTTCTAGGTTAAACCGTTCCTTTGCAGTAACCGTTTACATGTTTAGGTTTTACTCTGTTTTCTCCTATATGGATACATGTAGGTGGAACTCTAAATCAAAACGGGGTTTGTGCTAGCTCTTTGAAACATGGCACCATAATGTACTTTCCAAGTTCTATGGCTATGGTTGGTGTCCTATGGAAGTAGCCCCAAGCAGAGACTGACGAGAATCACTTTCATTGAAAGGGGTTGCCAAGCTTCCAAAAATCTACGAGTTTCCTGAAATCTCAGCAAACATTTTTTCACCCAATCTTGATGATACTTCCATTTAATGATCAGTACACCAATCCCACTAGGCTCACCAAAATTCGTTCTTCTAGGTTAAACCATTCCTTTGCAGTATCCGTTTTCATGTTTAGGTTTCACTCTGATTTCTCCTATATGGATACATGTAGTTGGAACTCTAAATCAAACACGGTTTTTGCTAGCTCTTTGAAACTTGGACACAATAATGTAGTTCCAAGTTCTATGATTATGGTTTGTGTGCTATGGAAGTAGCCCCAAGCAGAGACTGACGAGAATCACTTTCATTGAAAGGGGTTGCCAAGCTACAAAAACTACGAGTTTCCTGAAATCTCAGCAAACATTTGTTCACCCAATCTTGATGATACTTGCAGGTAAGGATCAGGACACCAGTCCGACTTGGCTGACCAAATTTCGTTCTTCTAGGTTAAACCGTTCCTTTGCAGTAACTATTTTCATGTTTAGGTTTCACTCAGTTTTCTCCTATATGGATACATGTAGTTGGAACTGTAAATCAAACAGGGTTTGTGCTAGCTCTTTGAACTTGGCACAATATTGTAGTTCCAAGTTCTATTTCTATGGTTTGTGTCTATGGAAGTAGCCCCAAGCAGAGACTGACCAGAATCACTTTCATTGAAAGGGGTTGCCAAGCTTCCAAAAAACTACGAGTTTCCTGAAATCTCAGCAATCATTTTTTCACCCAATCTTGTGATACTTCCACTTAATGATCAGTACACCAATCCCATTTTGCTCACCAAATTTGGTTCTTCCAAGTTAAACCGTTCCTTTGCAGTAACCGTTTTCATGTTTAGGTTTCACTCTGTTTTCTCGTTTATGGAGTA
>NW_027552082.1:0-47886 GCF_045843805.1 Urocitellus parryii | reverse complement strand
AGTTGGAATTCTAAATCAAACACGGTTTGTGCTAAGGTCTTTGAAACTTGGCACCAATAATGTAGTTCCAAGTTCTATCGCTATGGTTTGTGTGCTATTGAAGTAGCCCCAAGCAGAGACTGCCGAGAATCACATTCATTGGAAGGGGTTGCCAAGCTTCCAAAAAACTACGAATTTCCTGAAATCTCAGCAAACATTTTTTCACCCAATCTTCATGATTCTTGCAGGTAATGATCAGTACACCAGTCCCACTTGGCTCTCCAAATTTCTTTCTTCTAGGTTAAACCGTTACTTTGCAGTAACCGTTTTCATGTTTAGGTTTCACTCTGTTTTCTCCTATATGGATACATGTATTTGGAACTCTAAATCAAACACGGTTTGTGCTAGCTCTTTGAAACTTGGCACAATAATGTAGTTCCAAGTTCTATCGCTATGATTTCTGTCCTATGGAAGTAGCCCCAAGCAGAGACTGACGAGAATCACTTTCATTGAAACGGATTGCCAATATTCCAAAAAACTACGAGTTTCCTTAAATCTCAGTAAACATTTTTTTCACCCAATCTTGATGATACTGGCAGGTAATGATCAGTACACCAATCCCAATTGGCTCACCAAATTTCGTTCTTCTAGGTTAAACCGTTCTTTGCAGTACCGTTTTCATGTTTAGGTTTCACTCTGTTTTCTCCTATATGGATACATGTAGTTGGAACTCTAAATCTAACACGGTTTCTGTTAGGTATTTGAAAACTTGGCACAATAATGTAGTTCCAAGTTCTATCGCTATGGTTTGTGTCCTATTGAAGAAGCCCCAAGCAGAGACTGACGAGAATCACTTTCATTGAAAGGTGTTGCCAAGCTTCCAAAAACCTACGGAGTTTCCTGAAATCTCAGCAAACATTTTTTTCACCCAATCTTGATGATACTGGCAGGTAATGATCAGTACACCAATCCCACTTGGCTCACCAGAATTTCGTTCTTCTAGGTTAAACCGTTCCTTTGCAATAACCGTTTTCATGTTTAGGTTTCACTCTGTTTTCTCCTATAGGGATACATGTAGTTGGAACTCTAAATCAAACACGGTTTGTGCTAGCTCTTTGAAACTTGGCACAATAATGTAGTTCCAAGTTCTATCGCTATGGTTTGTGTCCTATTGAAGTAGCCCACGCAGAGACTGACTAGAATCACATTCATTGAAAGGGGTTGCCAAGCTTCCAAAAAACTACGAATTTCCTAAAATCTCAGCAAACATTTTTTCACCCAATCTTGATGGTACTGGCAGGTAATGATCAGTACACCAATCCCACTTGGCTCACCAAATGTCGTTCTTTCTAGGTTAATCCGTTCCTTTGCAGTAACTGTTTTCATGTTTAGGTTTCACTCTGTTTTCTCCTATATGAATACATGTATTTGGAACTCTAAATCAAACACGGTTTGTGCTAGCACTTTGAACCTTGGCACAATAATGTAGTTCCAAGTTCTATCGCTATGGTTTGTGTCCTATTGAAGTAGCCCCAAGCAGAGACTGACGAGAATCACTTTCATTGAAAGGGGTTGCCAAGCTTCCAAAAAACTACGAGTTCCTGAAATCTGAGCAAACATTTTTTCACACCAATCTTGATGATACTGGCAGGTAATGATCAGTACACCAGTCCCACTTGGCTCACCAAATTTCGTTCTTCTATGTTAAACCATTACTTTGTAGTAACCGTTTTCATGTTTAGGTTTCACTCTGTTTTCTCCTATATGGATACATGTTGTTGCAACCTTAAATCAAACACGGTTTGTGCTAGCTCTTTGAAACTTGCCACAATAATGTAGTTCCAAGTTCTATCGCTATGGTTTTGGTCCTATTGAAGTAGCCTCAAGCAGAGACTGAGGAGAATCACTTTCATTGAAAGGGGTTGCCAAGCTTCCAAAAAACTACGAATTTCCTGAAATCTCAGCAAACATTTTTTCACCCAATCTTGATGATACTGGCAGGTACTGATCAGTACACCAGTCCCACTTGGCTCACCAAATTTCGTTCTTCTAGGTTAAACCGTTCCTTTGCAGTAACCGTTTTCATGTTTAGGTTTCACTCTGTTTTCTCCTATATGGATATATGTACTTGGAACTCTAAATCAAACACGGTTTGTGCTAGCTCTTTGAAACTTGGCACAATAATGTAGTTCCAAGTTCTATCGCTATGGTTTGTGTCCTATTGAAGTAGCCCCAAGCAGAGACTGAGTAGAATCACTTTCATTGAAAGGGGTTGCCAAGCTTCCAAAAAACTACGAGTTTCCTGAAATCTCAGCAAACATTTTTTCACCCAATTTTGATGATACTGGCAGGTAATGATCAGTACACCAGTCCCACTTGGCTCACCAAATTTCGTTCTTCTAGGTTAAACCGTTCCTTTGCAGTAACCGTTTTCATGTTTAGGTTTCACTCTGTTTTCTCCTATATGGATACATGTAGTTGGAACTCTAAATCAAACGCGGTTTGCGCTAGCTCTTTGAAACTTGGCACAATAATGTAGTTCCAAGTTCTATCGCTATGGTTTGTGTCCTATTGAAGTAGCCCCAAGCAGAGACTGACGAGAATCACATTGATTGGAAGGGGTTGATAAGCTTCCACAAATATACGAGTTTCCTGAAATCTCAGCAAACATTTTTTCACCTAATCTTGATGATACTTGCAGGTTAGGATCAGTACACCAATCGCACTTGGCTCACCAAATTTCGTTCTTCTAGGTTAAACCGTTCCTTTGCAGTAACCGTTTTCATGTTTAGGTTTCACTCTGTTTTCTCCTATATGGATACATGAAGTTGGAACTCTAAATCAAACACGGTTTCTGTTAGGTCTTTGAAACTTGGCACAATAATGTAGTTCCAAGTTCTATCGCTATGGTTTGTGTCCTACTGAAGTAGCCCCAAGCAGAGACTGACGAGAATCACTTTCATTGAAAGGGGTTGCCAAGCATCCAAAAAACTACGAGTTTCCTGGAATCTCAGCAAACATTTTTTTCACCCAGTCTTGATGATACTAGCAGGTAATGATCAGTACACCAATCCCACTTGGCTCACCAGATTTTGTTCTTCTAGTTTAAACCGTTCCTTTGCAATAACCGTTTTCATGTTTAGGTTTCACTCTGTTTTCTCCTATATGGATACATGTTGTTGGAACTCTAAATCAAACACGGTTTGTGCTAGCCTTTTGAAACTTGGCAGAATAAATGTAGTTAAAAGTTCTATCGCTATGGTTTGTGTCCTATTGAAGTAGCCCCAAGCAGAGACTGACGAGAATCACATTCATTGGAAGGGGTTGCCAAGCGTCCAAAAAACTACGAATTTCCTAAAATCTCAGCAAACATTTTTTCACCCAACCTTGATGATACTGGCAGGTAATGATCAGTACACCTATCCCACTTGGCTCACCAAATTTCGTTCTTCTAGGTTAAACCGTTCCTTTGCAGTAACCGTTTTCATGTTTAGGTTTCACTCTGTTTTCTCCTATATGGATACATGTAGTTGGAACTCTAAATCAAACACGATTTGTGCTAGCTCTTTATAACTTGGCACAATAATGTAGTTCCAAGTTCTATCGCTATGGTTTGTGTCCTATTGAAGTAGCCCCACGCAGAGACTGACGAGAATCACATTCATTGAAAGGGGTTGCCAAGCTTACAAAAAAATACGAATTTCCTAAAATCTCAGGAAACATTTTTTCAACCAATCTTGATGATACTGGCAGGTAATGATAAGTACACCAATCCCTCTTGGCTCACCAAATTTCGTTCTTTTAGGTTAAACCGTTCCTTTGCAGTAACCGTTTTCATGTTTAGGTTTCACTCTGTTTTCTCCTATATGGATACATGTAGTTGGAATTCTAAATCAAACGCGGTTTGTGCTAGCTCTTTGAAACTTGGCACAATAATGTAGTTCCAAGTTCTATCGCTATGGTTTGTGTGCTATGGAAGTAGCCCCAAGCAGAGACTGACGAGAATCACTTTCATTGAAAGGGGTTGCCAAGCTTCCAAAAAACTACGAGTTTCCTGAAATCTCAGCAAACAGTTTTTCACCCAATCTTGATGATACTGGCAGGTAATGATCAGTACACCAATCCCACTTGGCTCACCAAATTTCGTTCTTCTAGGTTAAACCGCTCCTTTGCAGTAACCGTTTTCATGTTTATGTTTCACTCTGTTTTCTCCTATATAGATACATGTAGTTGGAACTCTAAATCAAACACGGTTTGTGCTAGCTCTTTGAAACTTGGCACAATAATGTCGTTCCAAGTTCTATCGCTATGGTTTGTGTCCTATTGATGTAGCCCCAAGCAGAGACTGACGAGAATCACTTTCATTGAAAGGGGTTGCCAAGCTTCCAAAAAACTACGAGTTTCTTGAAATCTCAGCAAACATTTTTTCACCCAATCTTGATGATACTTGCAGGTAATGATCAGTACACTATTTCCACTTGGCTCACCAAATTTCATTCTTCTAGGTTAAACCGTTCCTTTGCAGTAACCGTTTTCATGTTTAGGTTTCACTCTGTTTTCTCCTATATGGATACATGTATTTGGAACTCTAAATAAAACACGGTTAGTGCTAGCTCTTTGAAACTGGGCAAAATAATGTAGTTCCAAGTTCTATCGCTATGGTTTGTGTCCTATTGAAATAGCCCCAAGCAGAGACTGATGAGAATCACTTTAATTGAAAGGGGTTGCCAAGCTCCAAAAAACTACGAGTTTCCTGACATCTCAGCAAACATTTTTTCACCCAATCTTGATGACACTTCCAGGTAATGATCAGTACACCAATCCCATTTGGCTCACCAAATTTCGTTCTTCTAGGTTAAACCGTTCCTTTGCAGTAACCGTTTTCAAGTTTAGGTTTCACTCTGTTTTCTCCAATATGGATACATGTAGTTGGAACTCTAAATCAAACACGGTTTGTGCTAGCTCTTTGAAACTTGGCACAATAATGTACTTACAAGTTCTATCGCTATGGTTTGTGTCCTATTGAAGTAGCCCCAAGCAGAGACTGACGAGAATCACTTTCATTGAAAGGGGTTGCCAAGCTTCCAAAAAACTACGAGTTTCCTGAAATCTCAGCAAACATTTTTTCACCCAATCTTGATGATACTTGCAGGTAATGATCAGTACACCAGTCCCACTTGGCTCACCAAATTTCGTTCTTCTAGGTTAAACCGTTCCTTTGCAGTAACCGTTTTCATGTTTAGGTTTCACTCTGTTTTCTCCTATATGGATACATGTAGTTGGAACTCTTAATCAAACACGGTTTCTGTTAGGTCTTTGAAACTTGGCACAATAAGGTAGTTCCAAGTTCTATCGCTATGGTTTGTGTCCTATTGAAGTAGCCCCAAGCAGAGATTGACGAGAATCACTTTCATTGAAAGGGGTTGCCAACCTTCCAAAAAACTACGAGTTTCCTGAAATCTCAGCAAACATTTTTTCACCAAATCTTGATGATACTGGCAGGTAATGATCAGTACACCAATCCCACTTGGCTCACCAAATTTCGTTCTTCTAGTTTAAACCGCTCCTTTGCAGTAACCGTTTTCATGTTTAGGTTTCACTCTGTTTTCTCCTATATAGATACATGTAGTTGGAACTCTAAATCAAACACGGTTTGTGCTAGCTCTTTGAAACTTGGCACAATGATGTAGTTCCAAGTTCTATCGCTATGGTTTGTGTCCTACTGAAGTAGCCCCAAGCAGAGACTGACGAGAATCACATTCATTGGAAGGGGTTGCCAACCTTCCAAAAAACTACGAGTTTCTTGAAATCTCAGCAAACATTTTTTCACCCAATCTTGATGATACTTGCAGGTAATGATCAGTACACTATTTCCACTTGGCTCACCAAATTTCGTTCTTCTAGGTTAAACCGTTCTTTTGCAGTAACCGTTTTCAGGTTTAGGTTTCACTCTGTTTTCTCCTATATGGATACATGTAGTTGGAACTCTTAATCAAACATGGCATCTGTTAGGTGTTTGAAAATGGCAAAATAAGGTAGTTCCAAGTTCTATCGTTCTGGTTTGTGTCCTATTGAAGTAGCAGCAAGCAGAGACTGACGAGAATCACTTGCATTGAAAGGGGTTGCCAACCTTCCAAAAAACTACGTGTTTCCTGACATCTCAGCAAACAGTTTTTCACCCAATCTTGATGATACTGGCAGGTAATGATCAGTACACCAATCCCACTTGGCTCACCAAATTTCGTTCTTCTAGGTTAAACCGTTCCTTTGCAGTAACCGTTTTCATGTTTAGGTTTCACTCTGTTTTCTCCTATATGGATACATGTAGTTGGAAGTCTAAATCAAACACGGTTTGTGCTAGCTCTTTGAATCTTGGCACAATAATGTAGTTAGAAGTTCTATCGCTATGGTTTGTGTCCTATTGAAGTAGCCCCAAGCAGAGACTGACGAGAATCACTTTCATTGAAAGGGGTTGCCAAGCTTCCAAAAAACTACGAGTTTCCTGAAATCTCAGCAAACATTTTTTCACCCAATCTTGGTGATACTGGCAGGTAATGATCAGTACACCAGTCCCACTTAGCTCACCAAATTTCGTTCTTCTAGGTTAAACCGTTCCTTTGCAGTAACCGTTTTCATATTTACGTTTCACTCTGTTTTCTCCTATATGGATACATGTAGTTGGAACTCTAAATCAAACACGGTTTGTGCTAGCTCTTTGAAACTTTGCACAATAATGTCGTTCCAAGTTCTATCGCTATGGTTTGTGACCTATTGTAATAGCCCCAAGTAGAGACTGACGAGAATCACTTTCATTGAAAGGGTTTGCCAAGCTTACAAAAAACTAGGAGTTTCCTGAAATCTCAGCAAACATTTTTTCACCCAATCTTGATGATACTTGCAGTAAATGATCACTACAGCAATCCCACTTGGCTCAACAAATTTCGTTCTTCTTGGTTAAACCGTTCATTTGCAGTAATCGTTTTCATGTTTAGGTTTCACTCTGTTTTCTCCTGTATGGATACATGTAGTTAGAACTCTAAATCAAACACGATTTCTGTTAGCTCTTTGAAACTTGGCACAATAATGTAGTTCCAAGTTCTATCGCTATGGTTTGTGTCCTATTGAAGTAGCCCCAAGTAGAGCCTGACGAGGATCACATACATTGGAAGGTGTTGCCAAGCTTCCAAAAAACTACGAGTTTCCTGTAATCTCAGCAAACATTTTTTCACCCAATCTTGATGATACAGGCAGGTAATGATAAGTACACCAATCCCACTTGGCTCACCAAATTTCGTTCTTCTAGGTTAAACGGTTCCTTTGCAGTAACCGTTTTCATGTTTAGGTTTCTCTCTGTTTTCTCCTATATGGATACATGTAGTTGGAAATCTAAATCAAACACGGTTTGTGCAAGCTCAATGAAACTTGGCACAATAATGTAATTCCAAGTTCTATCGCTATGGTTTGTGTCCTATTGAAGGAGCTCCAAACAGAGACTGAAGAGAATCACATTCATTGGAAGGGGTTGCCAAGCTTCCAAAAAACTACGAGTTTCCTGAAATCTCAGCAAACATTTTTACACCCAATCTTGATGATACTTGCAGGTAATGATCAGTACACCAATCCAACTTGGCTCACCAAATTTCGTTCTTCTAGGTTAAACCGTTCTTTTGCAGTAACCGTTTTCATGTTTAGGTTTCACTCTGTTTTCTCCTATATGGATACATGTAGTTGGAACTCTTAATCAAACACGGTTTCTGTTAGGTATTTGAAACTTGGCACAATAAGGTAGTTCCAAGTTCTATCGCTATGGTTTGTGTCCTATTGAACTAGCCCCAAGCAGAGATTGACGAGAATCACTTTCATTGAAAGGGGTTGCCAACCTTCCAAAATCTATGAGTTTCCTGAAATCTCAGCAAACATTTTTTCACCCAATCTTGATGATACTGGCAGGTAATGATCAGTACACCAATCCCACTTGGCTCACCAAATTTCGTTCTTCTAGGTTAAACCGTTCCTTTGCAGTAACCGTTTTCATGTTTAGCTTTCACTCTGTTTTCTCCTACATGGATACATGTAGTTTGAACTCTAAATCAAACACGGTTTTTGCTAGCTCTTTGAATCTTGGCACAATAATGTAGTTACAAGTTCTATCGCTATGGTTTGTGTCCTATTGAAGTAGCCCCAAGCAGAGACTGACGAGAATCACTTTCATTGAAAGGGGTTGCCAAGCTTCCAAAAAACTACGAGTTTCCTGAAATCTCAGCAAACATTTTTTCACCCAATCTTGATGATACTGGCAGGTAATGATGAGTACACCAGTCCCACTTAGCTCACCAAATTTCGTTCTTCTAGGTTAAACCGTTCCTTTGCAGTAACCGTTTTCATGTTTACGTTTCACTCTGTTTTCTCCTATATGGATACATGTAGTTGGAACTCTAAATCAAACACGGTTTGTGCTAGCTCTTTGAAACTTTGCACAATAATGTCGTTCCAAGTTCTATCGCTATGGTTTGTGACCTATTGAAATAGCCCCAAGTAGAGACTGACGAGAATCACTTTCATTGAAAGGGTTTGCCAAGCTTAAAAAAACTAGGAGTTTCCTGAAATCTCAGCAAACATTTTTTCACCCAATCTTGATGATACTTGCAGGTAATGATCCTTACACCAATCCCCCTTGGCTCACCAAATTTCGTTCTTCTAGGTTCAACCGTTCCTTTGCAGTAACCGTTTTCATGTTTAGGTTTCACTCTGTTTTCTCTTATATGGATACATGTAGTTGGAACTCTTAATCAAACACGGTTTCTGTTAGGTCTTTGAAACTTGGCACAATAAGGTAGTTCCAAGTTCT
Organism: Urocitellus parryii; assembly: GCF_045843805.1. Classification (NCBI taxonomy): domain Eukaryota; kingdom Metazoa; phylum Chordata; class Mammalia; order Rodentia; family Sciuridae; genus Urocitellus; species Urocitellus parryii. Next base: position 39,059 of record NW_027552082.1, on the reverse strand, counting down.
ATTGCTATGGTTTGTGCCCTATTGAACTAGCCCCAAGCAGAGATTGACGAGAATCACTTTCATTGAAAGGAGTTGCCAACCTTCCAAAAAACTACGTGTTTCCTGAAATCTCAGCAAACATTTTTTCACCAAATCTTGATGATACTGGCAGGTAATGATCAGTACACCAATCCCACTTGGCTCACCAAATTTCGTTCGTCTAGGTTAAACCGTTCCTTTGCAGTAACCGTTTTCATGTTTAGGTTTCACTCTGTTTTCTCCTATATCGATACATGTAGTTGGAACTCTAAATCAAACACGGTTTCTGTTAGCTCTTTGAAACTTGGCACAATAATGTAGTTGCGAGTTCTATCGCTATGGTTTGTGTCCTATGGAAGTAGCCCCAAGCAGAGACTGACGAGAATCACATTCATTGGAAGGGGTTCCCTAGCTTCCAAAAAACTGCGAGTTTCCTGAAATCTCAGCAAACATTTTTTCACCCAATCTTGATGATACTTGCAGGTAATGATCAGTACACCAGTCCCACTTGGTTCACCAAATTTCGTTCTTGTAGCTTAAACCGTTCCTTTGCAGTAACCGTTTTCATGTTTAGGTTTCACTCTGTTTTCTCCTATATGGATACATGTAGTTGGAACTCTAAATCAAACACGGTTTGTGCTAGCTCTTTGAAACTGGGCACAATAATGTTGTTCCAAGTTCTATCGCTATGGTTTGTGTCCTATTGAAATAGCCCCAAGCAGAGACTGACAAGAATCACTTTCATTGAAAGGGTTTGCCAAGCTTACAAAAAAACTACGAGTTTCCTGAAATCTCAGCAAACATTTTTTCACCCAATCTTGATGATACTTGCAGGTAATGATCAGTACACCAATCCCACTTGGCTCACCAAATTTCGTTCTTCTAGGTTAAACCGTTCTTTTGCAGTAACCGTTTTCATGTTTAGGTTTCACTCTGTTTTCTCCTATATGGATACATGTAGTTGGAACTCTTAATCAAACACGGTTTCTGTTAGGTATTTGAAACTTGGCACAATAAGGTAGTTCCAAGTTCTATCGCTATGGTTTGTGTCCTATTGAACTAGCCCCAAGCAGAGATTGACGAGAATCACTTTCATTTAAAGGGGTTGCCAACCTTCCAAAAACTATGAGTTTCCTGAAATCTCAGCAAACATTTTTTCACCAAATCTTGATGATACTGGCAGGCAATGATCAGTACACCAATCCCACTTGGCTGACCAAATTTCGTTCTTCTAGGTTAAACCGTTCCTTTGCAGTAACCGTTTTCATGTTTAGGTTTCACTCTGTTTTCTCCTACATGGATACATGTAGTTGGAACTCTAAATCAAACACGGTTTTTGCTAGCTCTTTGAATCTTGGCACAATAATGTAGTTACAAGTTCTATCGCTATGGTTTGTGTCCTATTGAAGTAGCCCCAAGCAGAGACTGACGAGAATCACTTTCATTGAAAGGGGTTGCCAAGCTTCCAAAAAACTACGAGTTTCCTGAAATCTCAGCAAACATTTTTTCACCCAATCTTGGTGATACTGGCAGGTAATGATCAGTACACCAGTCCCACTTAGCTCACCAAATTTCGTTCTTCTAGGTTAAACCGTTCCTTTGCAGTAACCGTTTTCATGTTTACGTTTCACTCTGTTTTCTCCTATATGGATACATGTAGTTGGAACTCTAAATCAAACACGGTTTGTGCTAGCTCTTTGAAACTTTGCACAATAATGTCGTTCCAAGTTCTATCGCTATGGTTTGTGACCTATTGAAATAGCCCCAAGTAGAGACTGACGAGAATCACTTTCATTGAAAGGGTTTGCCAAGCTTACAAAAAACTAGGAGTTTCCTGAAATCTCAGCAAACATTTTTTCACCCAATCTTGATGATACTTGCAGGCAATGATCCTTACACCAATCCCCCTTGGCTCACCAAATTTCGTTCTTCTAGGTTCAACCGTTCCTTTGCAGTAACCGTTTTCATGTTTAGGTTTCACTCTGTTTTCTCCTATATGGATACATGTAGTTGGAACTCTTAATCAAACACGGTTTCTGTTAGGTCTTTGAAACTTGGCACAATAAGGTAGTTCCAAGTTCTATTGCTATGGTTTGTGTCCTATTGAACTAGCCCCAAGCCGAGATTGACGAGAATCACTTTCATTGAAAGGAGTTGCCAACCTTCCAAAAAACTACGTGTTTCCTGAAATCTCAGCAAACATTTTTTCACCAAATCTTGATGATACTGGCAGGGAATGATCAGTACACCAATCCCACTTGGCTCACCAAATTTCGTTCGTCTAGGTTAAACCGTTCCTTTGCAGTAACCGTTTTCATGTTTAGGTTTCACTCTGTTTTCTCCTATATCGATACATGTAGTTGGAACTCTAAATCAAACACGGTTTCTGTTAGCTCTTTGAAACTTGGCACAATAATGTAGTTGCGAGTTCTATCGCTATGGTTTGTGTCCTATGGAAGTAGCCTCAAGCAGAGACTGACGAGAATCACATTCATTGGAAGGGGTTCCCTAGCTTCCAAAAAACTGCGAGTTTCCTGAAATCTCAGCAAACATTTTTTCACCCAATCTTGATGATACTTGCAGGTAATGATCAGTACACCAGTCCCACTTGGTTCACCAAATTTCGTTCTTGTAGCTTAAACCGTTCCTTTGCAGTAACCGTTTTCATGTTTCGGTTTCACTCTGTTTTCTCTTATATGGATACATGTAGTTGGAACTCTTAATCAAACACGGTTTCTGTTAGGTCTTTGAAACTTGGCACAATAAGGTAGTTCCAAGTTCTATCGCTATGGTTTGTGCCCTATTGAACTAGCCCCAAGCAGAGATTGACGAGAATCACTTTCATTGAAAGGAGTTGCCAACCTTCCAAAAAACTACGTGTTTCCTGAAATCTCAGCAAACATTTTTTCACCAAATCTTGATGATACTGGCAGGTAATGATCAGTACACCAATCCCACTTGGCTCACCAAATTTCGTTCGTCTAGGTTAAACCGTTCCTTTGCAGTAACCGTTTTCATGTTTAGGTTTCACTCTGTTTTCTCCTATATCGATACATGTAGTTGGAACTCTAAATCAAACACGGTTTCTGTTAGCTCTTTGAAACTTGGCACAATAATGTAGTTGCGAGTTCTATCGCTATGGTTTGTGTCCTATGGAAGTAGCCCCAAGCAGAGACTGACGAGAATCACATTCATTGGAAGGGGTTCCCTAGCTTCCAAAAAACTGCGAGTTTCCTGAAATCTCAGCAAACATTTTTTCACCCAATCTTGATGATACTTGCAGGTAATGATCAGTACACCAGTCCCACTTGGTTCACCAAATTTCGTTCTTGTAGCTTAAACCGTTCCTTTGCAGTAACCGTTTTCATGTTTAGGTTTCACTCTGTTTTCTCCTATATGGATACATGTAGTTGGAACTCTAAATCAAACACGGTTTGTGCTAGCTCTTTGAAACTGGGCACAATAATGTAGTTCCAAGTTCTATCGCTATGGTTTGTGCCCTATTGAACTAGCCCCAAGCAGAGATTGACGAGAATCACTTTCATTGAAAGGAGTTGCCAACCTTCCAAAAAACTACGTGTTTCCTGATATCTCAGCAAACATTTTTTCACCAAATCTTGATGATACTGGCAGGTAATGATCAGTACACCAATCCCACTTGGCTCACCAAATTTCGTTCGTCTAGGTTAAACCGTTCCTTTGCAGTAACCGTTTTCATGTTTAGGTTTCACTCTGTTTTCTCCTATATCGATACATGTAGTTGGAACTCTAAATCAAACACGGTTTCTGTTAGCTCTTTGAAACTTGGCACAATAATGTAGTTGCGAGTTCTATCGCTATGGTTTGTGTCCTATGGAAGTAGCCCCAAGCAGAGACTGACGAGAATCACATTCATTGGAAGGGGTTCCCTAGCTTCCAAAAAACTGCGAGTTTCCTGAAATCTCAGCAAACATTTTTTCACCCAATCTTGATGATACTTGCAGGTAATGATCAGTACACCAGTCCCACTTGGTTCACCAAATTTCGTTCTTGTAGCTTAAACCGTTCCTTTGCAGTAACCGTTTTCATGTTTCGGTTTCACTCTGTTTTCTCTTATATGGATACATGTAGTTGGAACTCTTAATCAAACACGGTTTCTGTTAGGTCTTTGAAACTTGGCACAATAAGGTAGTTCCAAGTTCTATCGCTATGGTTTGTGCCCTATTGAACTAGCCCCAAGCAGAGATTGACGAGAATCACTTTCATTGAAAGGAGTTGCCAACCTTCCAAAAAACTACGTGTTTCCTGAAATCTCAGCAAACATTTTTTCACCAAATCTTGATGATACTGGCAGGTAATGATCAGTACACCAATCCCACTTGGCTCACCAAATTTCGTTCGTCTAGGTTAAACCGTTCCTTTGCAGTAACCGTTTTCATGTTTAGGTTTCACTCTGTTTTCTCCTATATCGATACATGTAGTTGGAACTCTAAATCAAACACGGTTTCTGTTAGCTCTTTGAAACTTGGCACAATAATGTAGTTGCGAGTTCTATCGCTATGGTTTCTGTCCTATGGAAGTAGCCCCAAGCAGAGACTGACGAGAATCACATTCATTGGAAGGGGTTCCCTAGCTTCCAAAAAACTGCGAGTTTCCTGAAATCTCAGCAAACATTTTTTCACCCAATCTTGATGATACTTGCAGGTAATGATCAGTACACCAGTCCCACTTGGTTCACCAAATTTCGTTCTTGTAGCTTAAACCGTTCCTTTGCAGTAACCGTTTTCATGTTTAGGTTTCACTCTGTTTTCTCCTATATGGATACATGTAGTTGGAACTCTAAATCAAACACGGTTTGTGCTAGCTCTTTGAAACTGGGCACAATAATGTAGTTCCAAGTTCTATCGCTATGGTTTGTGCCCTATTGAACTAGCCCCAAGCAGAGATTGACGAGAATCACTTTCATTGAAAGGAGTTGCCAACCTTCCAAAAAACTACGTGTTTCCTGAAATCTCAGCAAACATTTTTTCACCAAATCTTGATGATACTGGCAGGTAATGATCAGTACACCAATCCCACTTGGCTCACCAAATTTCGTTCGTCTAGGTTAAACCGTTCGTTTGCAGTAACCGTTTTCATGTTTAGGTTTCACTCTGTTTTCTCCTATATCGATACATGTAGTTGGAACTCTAAATCAAACACGGTTTCTGTTAGCTCTTTGAAACTTGGCACAATAATGTAGTTGCGAGTTCTATCGCTATGGTTTGTGTCCTATGGAAGTAGCCCCAAGCAGAGACTGACGAGAATCACATTCATTGGAAGGGGTTCCCTAGCTTCCAAAAAACTGCGAGTTTCCTGAAATCTCAGCAAACATTTTTTCACCCAATCTTGATGATACTTGCAGGTAATGATCAGTACACCAGTCCCACTTGGTTCACCAAATTTCGTTCTTGTAGCTTAAACCGTTCCTTTGCAGTAACCGTTTTCATGTTTAGGTTTCACTCTGTTTTCTCTTATATGGATACATGTAGTTGGAACTCTTAATCAAACACGGTTTGTGCTAGCTCTTTGAAACTGGGCACAATAATGTAGTTCCAAGTTCTATCGCTATGGTTTGTGCCCTATTGAACTAGCCCCAAGCAGAGATTGACGAGAATCACTTTCATTGAAAGGAGTTGCCAACCTTCCAAAAAACTAGGAGTTTCCTGAAATCTCAGCAAACATTTTTTCACCCAATCTTGATGATACTTGCAGGCAATGATCCTTACACCAATCCCCCTTGGCTCACCAAATTTCGTTCTTCTAGGTTCAACCGTTCCTTTGCAGGAACCGTTTTCATGTTTAGGTTTCACTCTGTTTTCTCCTATATGGATACATGTAGTTGGAACTCTTAATCAAACACGGTTTCTGTTAGGTCTTTGAAACTTGGCACAATAAGGTAGTTCCAAGTTCTATTGCTATGGTTTGTGTCCTATTGAACTAGCCCCAAGCAGAGATTGACGAGAATCACTTTCATTGAAAGGAGTTGCCAACCTTCCAAAAAACTACGTGTTTCCTGAAATCTCAGCAAACATTTTTTCACCAAATCTTGATGATACTGGCAGGGAATGATCAGTACACCAATCCCACTTGGCTCACCAAATTTCGTTCGTCTAGGTTAAACCGTTCCTTTGCAGTAACCGTTTTCATGTTTAGGTTTCACTCTGTTTTCTCCTATATCGATACATGTAGTTGGAACTCTAAATCAAACACGGTTTCTGTTAGCTCTTTGAAACTTGGCACAATAATGTAGTTGCGAGTTCTATCGCTATGGTTTGTGTCCTATGGAAGTAGCCTCAAGCAGAGACTGACGAGAATCACATTCATTGGAAGGGGTTCCCTAGCTTCCAAAAAACTGCGAGTTTCCTGAAATCTCAGCAAACATTTTTTCACCCAATCTTGATGATACTTGCAGGTAATGATCAGTACACCAGTCCCACTTGGTTCACCAAATTTCGTTCTTGTAGCTTAAACCGTTCCTTTGCAGTAACCGTTTTCATGTTTAGGTTTCACTCTGTTTTCTCTTATATGGATACATGTAGTTGGAACTCTTAATCAAACACGGTTTCTGTTAGGTCTTTGAAACTTGGCACAATAAGGTAGTTCCAAGTTCTATCGCTATGGTTTGTGCCCTATTGAACTAGCCCCAAGCAGAGATTGACGAGAATCACTTTCATTGAAAGGAGTTGCCAACCTTCCAAAAAACTACGTGTTTCCTGAAATCTCAGCAAACATTTTTTCACCAAATCTTGATGATACTGGCAGGTAATGATCAGTACACCAATCCCACTTGGCTCACCAAATTTCGTTCGTCTAGGTTAAACCGTTCCTTTGCAGTAACCGTTTTCATGTTTAGGTTTCACTCTGTTTTCTCCTATATCGATACATGTAGTTGGAACTCTAAATCAAACACGGTTTCTGTTAGCTCTTTGAAACTTGGCACAATAATGTAGTTGCGAGTTCTATCGCTATGGTTTCTGTCCTATGGAAGTAGCCCCAAGCAGAGACTGACGAGAATCACATTCATTGTAAGGGGTTCCCTAGCTTCCAAAAAACTGCGAGTTTCCTGAAATCTCAGCAAACATTTTTTCACCCAATCTTGATGATACTTGCAGGTAATGATCAGTACACCAGTCCCACTTGGTTCACCAAATTTCGTTCTTGTAGCTTAAACCGTTCCTTTGCAGTAACCGTTTTCATGTTTAGGTTTCACTCTGTTTTCTCCTATATGGATACATGTAGTTGGAACTCTAAATCAAACACGGTTTGTGCTAGCTCTTTGAAACTGGGCACAATAATGTAGTTCCAAGTTCTATCGCTATGGTTTGTGCCCTATTGAACTAGCCCCAAGCAGAGATTGACGAGAATCACTTTCATTGAAAGGAGTTGCCAACCTTCCAAAAAACTACGTGTTTCCTGAAATCTCAGCAAACATTTTTTCACCAAATCTTGATGATACTGGCAGGTAATGATCAGTACACCAATCCCACTTGGCTCACCAAATTTCGTTCGTCTAGGTTAAACCGTTCGTTTGCAGTAACCGTTTTCATGTTTAGGTTTCACTCTGTTTTCTCCTATATCGATACATGTAGTTGGAACTCTAAATCAAACACGGTTTCTGTTAGCTCTTTGAAACTTGGCACAATAATGTAGTTGCGAGTTCTATCGCTATGGTTTGTGTCCTATGGAAGTAGCCCCAAGCAGAGACTGACGAGAATCACATTCATTGGAAGGGGTTCCCTAGCTTCCAAAAAACTGCGAGTTTCCTGAAATCTCAGCAAACATTTTTTCACCCAATCTTGATGATACTTGCAGGTAATGATCAGTACACCAGTCCCACTTGGTTCACCAAATTTCGTTCTTGTAGCTTAAACCGTTCCTTTGCAGTAACCGTTTTCATGTTTAGGTTTCACTCTGTTTTCTCTTATATGGATACATGTAGTTGGAACTCTTAATCAAACACGGTTTGTGCTAGCTCTTTGAAACTGGGCACAATAATGTAGTTCCAAGTTCTATCGCTATGGTTTGTGCCCTATTGAACTAGCCCCAAGCAGAGATTGACGAGAATCACTTTCATTGAAAGGAGTTGCCAACCTTCCAAAAAACTACGTGTTTCCTGAAATCTCAGCAAACATTTTTTCACCAAATCTTGATGATACTGGCAGGTAATGATCAGTACACCAATCCAACTTGGCTCACCAAATTTCGTTCGTCTAGGTTAAACCGTTCCTTTGCAGTAACCGTTTTCATGTTTAGGTTTCACTCTGTTTTCTCCTATATCGATACATGTAGTTGGAACTCTAAATCAAACACGGTTTCTGTTAGCTCTTTGAAACTTGGCACAATAATGTAGTTGCGATTTCTATCGCTATGGTTTGTGTCCTATGGAAGTAGCCCCAAGCAGAGACTGACGAGAATCACATTCATTGGAAGGGGTTCCCTAGCTTCCAAAAAACTGCGAGTTTCCTGAAATCTCAGCAAACATTTTTTCACCCAATCTTGATGATACTTGCAGGTAATGATCAGTACACCAGTCCCACTTGGTTCACCAAATTTCGTTCTTGTAGCTTAAACCGTTCCTTTGCAGTAACCGTTTTCATGTTTAGGTTTCACTCTGTTTTCTCTTATATGGATACATGTAGTTGGAACTCTTAATCAAACACGGTTTCTGTTAGGTCTTTGAAACTTGGCACAATAAGGTAGTTCCAAGTTCTATCGCTATGGTTTGTGCCCTATTGAACTAGCCCCAAGCAGAGATTGACGAGAATCACTTTCATTGAAAGGAGTTGCCAACCTTCCAAAAAACTACGTGTTTCCTGAAATCTCAGCAAACATTTTTTCACCAAATCTTGATGATACTGGCAGGTAATGATCAGTACACCAATCCCACTTGGCTCACCATATTTCGTTCGTCTAGGTTAAACCGTTCCTTTGCAGTAACCGTTTTCATGTTTAGGTTTCACTCTGTTTTCTCCTATATCGATACATGTAGTTGGAACTCTAAATCAAACACGGTTTCTGTTAGCTCTTTGAAACTTGGCACAATAATGTAGTTGCGAGTTCTATCGCTATGGTTTGTGTCCTATGGAAGTAGCCCCAAGCAGAGACTGACGAGAATCACATTCATTGGAAGGGGTTCCCTAGCTTCCAAAAAACTGCGAGTTTCCTGAAATCTCAGCAAACATTTTTTCACCCAATCTTGATGATACTTGCAGGTAATGATCAGTACACCAGTCCCACTTGGTTCACCAAATTTCGTTCTTGTAGCTTAAACCGTTCCTTTGCAGTAACCGTTTTCATGTTTAGGTTTCACTCTGTTTTCTCCTATATGGATACATGTAGTTGGAACTCTAAATCAAACACGGTTTGTGCTAGCTCTTTGAAACTGGGCACAATAATGTAGTTCCAAGTTCTATCGCTATGGTTTGTGTCCTATTGAAATAGCCCCAAGCAGAGACTGACAAGAATCACTTTCATTGAAAGGGTTTGCCAAGCTTACAAAAAAACTACGAGTTTCCTGAAATCTCAGCAAACATTTTTTCACCCAATCTTGATGATACTTGCAGGTAATGATCAGTACACCAATCCACTTGGCTCACCAAATTTCGTTCTTCTAGGTTAAACCGTTCTTTTGCAGTAACCCTTTTCATGTTTAGGTTTCACTCTGTTTTCTCCTATATGGATACATGTAGTTGGAACTCTTAATCAAACACGGTTTCTGTTAGGTATTTGAAACTTGGCACAATAAGGTAGTTCCAAGTTCTATCGCTATGGTTTGTGTCCTATTGAACTAGCCCCAAGCAGAGATTGACGAGAATCACTTTCATTTAAAGGGGTTGCCAACCTTCCAAAAACTATGAGTTTCCTGAAATCTCAGCAAACATTTTTTCACCAAATCTTGATGATACTGGCAGGTAATGATCAGTACACCAATCCCACTTGGCTGACCAAATTTCGTTCTTCTAGGTTAAACCGTTCCTTTGCAGTAACCGTTTCATGTTTAGGTTTCACTCTGTTTTCTCCTACATGGATACAAGTAGTTGGAACTCTAAATCAAACACGGTTTTTGCTAGCTCTTTGAATCTTGGCACAATAATGTAGTTACAAGTTCTATCGCTATGGTTTGTGTCCTATTGAAGTAGCCCCAAGCAGAGACTGACGAGAATCACTTTCATTGAAAGGGGTTGCCAAGCTTTCAAAAAACTACGAGGTTCTTGAAATCTCAGAAAATATTTTTTCACCCAATCGTGATGATACTTGCAGGTAATGATCAGTACACCAATCCCACTTGGCTCACAAAATTTCGTTCTTCTAGGTTAAACCGTTCCTTTGCAGTAACCGTTTTCATGTTTAGGTTTCACTGTGTTTTCTCCTATATAGATATATGTAGTTGGAACTCTAAATCAAACACGGTTTTTGTTAGGTCTTTGAAACTTGGCACAATAATGTAATTCCAAGTTCTATCGCTATGGTTTGTGTCCTATTGAAGTAGCCCCAAGCAGAGACTGACGAGAATCACTTTCATTGAAAGGGCTTGCCAAGCTTCTAAAAAACTACGAGTTTCTTGAAATCTCAGCAAACAGTTTTTCACCCAATCTTGATGATACTGGCAGGAAATGATCAGTACACCAATCCCACTTGGCTCACCAAATTTCGTTCTTCTAGGTTAAACCGTTCCTTTGCAGTAACCGTTTTCATGTTTAGGTTTCACTCTGTTTTCTCCTATATGGATACATGTATTTGGAACTCTAAATCAAACACGGTTTGTGCTAGCTCTTTGAAACTTGGCACAATAATGTAGTTCCAAGTTGTATCGCTATGGTTTTTGTCCTATGGAAGTAGCCCCAAGCAGAGACTGACCAGAATCACTTTCATTGAAAGGGGTTGCCAAGCTTCCAAAAAACTACGAGTTTCCTGAAATCTCAGCAAACATTTTTTCACCCAATCTTGATGATACTTGCAGGTAATGATCAGTACAGCAATCCCACTTGCCTCAACAAATTTCGTTCTTCTAGGTTAAACCGTTCCTTTGCAGTAACCGTTTTCATGTTTAGGTTTCACTGTTTTCTCCTATATGGATACATGTAATTTGGAACTCTAAATCAAACACGGTTTCTGTTAGCTCTTTGAAACTTGGTACAATAATGTAGTTCCAATTTCTATAGCTATGGTTTGTGTCCTATTGAAGTAGACACAAGCAGAGACTGACGAGAATCACATTCATTGGAAGGGGTTGCCAAGCTTCCAAAAAACTACGTTTCCTGAAATCTCAGCAAACATTTTTTCACCCAATCTTGTTGATACTGGCAGGTAATGATAAGTACACCACTCCCACTTGGCTCAACAAATTTCGTTGTTCTAGGTTAAACGGTTCCTTTGCAGTAACCGTTTTCATGTTTAGGTTTCACTCTGTTTTCTCCTATATGGAAACATGTAGTTGGAACTCTAAATCAAACACGGTTTGTGCAAGCTCATTGAAACTTGGCACAATAATGTAATTGCAAGTTCTATTGCTATGGTTTGTGTCCTATTGAAGTAGCCCCAAGCAGAGACTGACGAGAATCACATTCATTGGAAGGGGTTGCCAAGCTTCCAAAAAACTACGAGTTTCTTGAAATCTCAGAAAATATTTTTTCACCCAATCGTGATGATACTTGCAGGTAATGATCAGTACACCAATCCCACTTGGCTCACCAAATTTCGTTCTTCTAGGTTAAACCGTTCCTTTGTAGTAACCGTTTTAATGTTTAGGTTTCACTGTGTTTTCTCCTATATAGATATATGTAGTTGGAACTCTAAATCAAACACGGTTTCTGTTAGGTCTTTGAAACTTGGCACAATAATGTAATTCCAAGTTCTATCGTTATGGTTTGTGTCCTATTGAAGTAGCCCCAAGCAGAGACTGACGAGAATCACTTTCATTGAAAGGGGTTGCCAAGCTTCTAAAAAACTACGAGTTTCCTGAAATCTCAGCAAACATTTTTTCACCCAATCTTGATGATACTGGCAGGAAATGATCAGTACACGAATCCCACTTGGCTCACCAAATTTCGTTCTTCTAAGTTAAACCGTTCCTTTGCAGTAACCGTTTTCATGTTTAGGTTTCACTCTGTTTTCTCCTATATGGATACATGTAGTTGGAACTCTAAATCAAACACGGTTTGTGCTAGCTCTTTGAAACTTGACACAATAATGTATTTCCAAGTTCTATCGCTATGGTTTGTGTCCTATTGAAGTAGCCCCAAGCAGAGACTGACGAGAATCACATTCATTGGAAGGGGTTCCCAAGCTTCCAAAAAACTGCGAGTTTCCTGAAATCTCAGCAAACATTTTTTCACCCAATCTTGATGATACTGGCAGGTAATGATCAGTACACCGATCCCACTTGGCTCACCAAATTTCGTTCTTCTAGGTTAAACCGTTCCTTTGCAGTAACTATTTTCATGTTTAGGTTTCACTCTGTTTTCTCCTATATGGATACATGTATTTGGAACTCTAAATCAAACACGGTTTGTGCTAGCTCTTTGAAACTTGGCACAATAATGTAGTTCCAAATTCTATCGCTATGGTTTGTGTCCTATTGAAGTAGCCCCAAGCAGAGACTGACGAGAATCACATTCATTGGAAGGGGTTGCCAAGCTTCCAAAAACTACGAGTTTCCTGAAATCTCAGCAAACATTTTTTCACCCAATCTTGATGATACTTCCAGGAAATGATCACTACACCAGTCCCAATTGGCTCACCAAATTTCGTTCTTCTCGGTTAAACCGTACCTTTGCAGTAACCGTTTTCATGTTTAGGTTTCACTCTGTTTTCTCCTATATGGATACATGTAGTTGGAACTCTAAATCAAACACGGTTTGTGCTAGCTCTTTGAAACTTGGCACAATAATGTAGTTCCAAGTTCTATCGCTATGGTTTGTGTCCTATTGAAGTAGCCCCATGCAGAGACTGACGAGAATCACATTCATTGGAAGGGGTTCCCAAGCTTCCAAAAAACTGCGAGTTTCGTGAAATCTCAGCAAACATTTTTTCACCCAATCTTGATGATACTGGCAGGTAATGATCAGTACACCAGTCCCACTTGGCTCACCAAATTTCGTTCTTGTAGGTTAAACCGTTCCTTTGCAGTAACCGTTTTCATGTTTAGGTTTCACTCTGTTTTCTCCTATATGGATACATGTAGTTGGAACTCTAAATCAAACACGGTTTGTGCTAGCTCTTTGAAACTTGGCACAGTAATATAGTTCCATGTTCTATCGCTATGGTTTTTTATCCTATTGAAGTAGCCCCAAGCAGAGACTGACGAGAATCACATTCATTGGAAGGGGATGCCAAGCTTCCAAAAAACTACGAGTTTCCTGAAATCTCAGCAAACATTTATTCACCCAATCTTGATGATTCTTGCAGGTAAGGATCAGTACACCAATCCCACTTGGCTCACCAAATTTCGTTCTTCTAGGTTAAACCGTTCCTTTGCAGTAACCGTTTTCATGTTTAGGTTTCACTCTGTTTTCTCCTATATGGAAACATGTATTGTGAACTCTAAATCAAACACGGTTTGTGCTAGCTCTTTGAAACTTGGCACAATAATGTAGTTCCAAGTTCTATCGCTATGGTTTGTGTCTTATTGAAGTAGCCCCAAGCAGAGACTGACGAGAATCACATTCATTGGAAGGGGTTGCCAAGCTTCCAAAAAACTACGAATTTCCTGAAATATCAGCAAACATTTTTTCACCCAATCTTGATGGTACTGGCAGGTAATGATCTGTACACCAATCCCACTTGCTCACCAAATTTCGTTCTTCTAAGTTAAAACGTTCCTTTGCAGTAAACCTTTTCATGTTTAGGTTTCACTCTGTTTTCTCCTATATGGATACATGTAGTTGGAACTCTAAATCAAACACGGTTTGTGCTAGCTCTCTGAAACTTCGCACAATAATGTAGATCAAAGTTTTATCGCTATGGTTTGTATCCTATTGAAGTAGCCCCAAGCAGAGACTGACGAGAATCACATTAATTGGAAGGGGATGCCAAGCTTCCAAAAAACTACGAATTTCCTGAAATCTCAGCAAACATTTTTTCACGCAATCTTGATGGTACTGGCAGGTAATGATCAGTACACCAATCCCACTTGGCTCACTAAATTTCGTTCATCTTGGTTAAACCGTACCTTTGCAGTAACCGTTTTCATGTTTAGGTTTCACTCTGTTTTCTCCTATATGGATACATGTAGTTGGAACTCTAAATCAAACGAGGTTTGTGCTAGCTCTTTGAAACTTGGCACAATAATGTAGTTCCAAGTTATATCACTATGGTTTGTGTCCTATTGAAGTAGCCCCAAGAAGATACTGACGAGAATCACATTCATTGGAAGGGGTTGCCAAGCTTCCAAAAAACTACGAGTTTCCTGAAATCTCAGCAAACATTTTTTCACCCAATCTTGATGATACTGGCAGGTAATGATAAGTATACCAATCCCACTTGGCTCACCAAATTTCGTTCTTCTAAGTTAAACCGTTCCTTTGCAGTAACCGTTTTCATGTTTAGGTTTCACTCTGTTTTCTCCTATATGGATACATGTAGTTGGAACTCTAAATCAAACACGGTTTGTGCTAGCTCTTTGAAACTTGGCACAATAATGTAGTTCCAAGTTCTATCGCTATGGTTTGTGTCCTATTGAAGTAGCCCCAAGCAGAGACTGACGAGAATCACATTCATTGAAAGGGGTTGCCAAGCTTCCAAAAACTACGAGTTTCCTGAAATCTCAGCAAACATTTTTTCACCCAATCTTGATGATACTTCCAGGAAATGATCACTACACCAGTCCCAATTGGCTCACCAAATTTCGTTCTTCTCGGTTAAACCGTACCTTTGCAGTAACCGTTTTCATGTTTAGGTTTCACTCTGTTTTCTCCTATATGGATACATGTAGTTGGAACTCTAAATCAAACACGGTTTGTGCTAACTCTTTGAAACTTGGCACAATAATGTAGTTCCAAGTTCTATCGCTATGGTTTGTGTCCTATTGAAATAGCCCCATGCAGAGACTGACGAGAATCACATTCATTGGAAGGGGTTCCCAAGCTTCCAAAAAACTGCGAGTTTCGTGAAATCTCAGCAAACATTTTTTCACCCAATCTTGATGATACTGGCAGGTAATGATCAGTACACCAGTCCCACTTGGCTCACCAAATTTCGTTCTTGTAGGTTAAACCGTTCCTTTGCAGTAACCGTTTTCATGTTTAGGTTTCACTCTGTTTTCTCCTATATGGATACATGTAGTTGGAAGTCTAAATCAAACACGGTTTGTACTAGCTCTTTGAAACTTGGCACAAGAATGTAGTTACAAGTTCTATCGCTATGGTTTGTGTCCTATTGAAGTAGCCCCAAGCAGAGACTGACGAGAATCTCTTTCATTGAAAGGGGTTGCCACGCTTCCAAAAACCTACGAGTTTCCTGAAATCTCAGCAAACATTTTTTCACCCAATCTTGATGATACTTGCAGGTAATGATCATTACAGCAATCCCACTTGGCTCACCATATTTCGTTCTTCTAGGTTAAACCGTTCCTTTGCAGTAACCGTTTTCATGTTTAGGTTTCACTCTGTTTTCTCCTATATGGATACATGTAGTTGGAACTCTAAATCAAACATGGTTTCTGTTAGGTCTTTGAAACTTGGCACAATAATGTAGTTCAAAAATTTAGCGCTATGTTTGTGTCCTATTGAAGTAGCCCCAAGCAGAGACTGACGAGAATCACTTTCATTGAAAGGGGTTGCCAAGCTTCCAAAAAACTACGTGTTTCCTGAAATCTCAGCAAACAGTTTTTCACCCAATCTTGATGATACTTGCAGGTAATGATCAGTACACCAATCCCACTTGGCTCACCAAATTTCGTTCTTCTCGGTTAAACCGTTCCTTTGCAGTAACCGTTTTCATGTTTAGGTTTCACTCTGTTTTCTCCTATATGGATACATGTAGTTGGAACTCTAAATCAAACACGGTTTCTGTTAGCTCTTTGAAACTTGGCACAATAATGTAGTTGCAAGTTCAATCGCTATGGTTTGTGTCCTATTGAAGTATCCCCAAGCAGAGACTGCCGAGAATCACATTCATTGGAAGGGGTTCCCTAGCTTCCAAAAAACTGAGAGTTTCCTGAAATCTCAGCAAACATTTTTTCACCCAATCTTGATGATACTGGCAGGTAATGATAAGTATACCAATCCCACTTGGCTCACCAAATTTCGTTCTTCTAAGTTAAACCGTTCCTTTGCAGTAACCGTTTTCATGTTTAGGTTTCACTCTGTTTTCTCCTATATGGATACATGTAGTTGGAACTCTAAATCAAACACGGTTTGTGCTAGCTCTTTGAAACTTGGCACAATAATGTAGTTCCAAGTTCTATCGCTATGGTTTGTGTCCTATTGAAGTAGCCCCAAGCAGAGACTGACGAGAATCACATTCATTGAAAGGGGTTGCCAAGCTTCCAAAAACTACGAGTTTCCTGAAATCTCAGCAAACATTTTTTCACCCAATCTTGATGATACTTCCAGGAAATGATCACTACACCAGTCCCAATTGGCTCACCAAATTTCGTTCTTCTCGGTTAAACCGTACCTTTGCAGTAACCGTTTTCATGTTTAGGTTTCACTCTGTTTTCTCCTATATGGATACATGTAGTTGGAACTCTAAATCAAACACGGTTTGTGCTAACTCTTTGAAACTTGGCACAATAATGTAGTTCCAAGTTCTATCGCTATGGTTTGTGTCCTATTGAAATAGCCCCATGCAGAGACTGACGAGAATCACATTCATTGGAAGGGGTTCCCAAGCTTCCAAAAAACTGCGAGTTTCGTGAAATCTCAGCAAATATTTTTTCACCCAATCTTGATGATACTCGCAGGTAATGATCAGTACACCAGTCCCACTTGGCTCACCAAATTTCGTTCTTGTAGGTTAAACCGTTCCTTTGCAGTAACCGTTTTCATGTTTAGGTTTCACTCTGTTTTCTCCTATATGGATACATGTAGTTGGAAGTCTAAATCAAACACGGTTTGTACTAGCTCTTTGAAACTTGGCACAAGAATGTAGTTACAAGTTCTATCGCTATGGTTTGTGTCCTATTGAAGTAGCCCCAAGCAGAGACTGACGAGAATCTCTTTCATTGAAAGGGGTTGCCACGCTTCCAAAAACCTACGAGTTTCCTGAAATCTCAGCAAACATTTTTTCACCCAATCTTGATGATACTTGCAGGTAATGATCATTACAGCAATCCCACTTGGCTCACCATATTTCGTTCTTCTAGGTTAAACCGTTCCTTTGCAGTAACCGTTTTCATGTTTAGGTTTCACTCTGTTTTCTCCTATATGGATACATGTAGTTGGAACTCTAAATCAAACACGGTTTCTGTTAGGTCTTTGAAACTTGGCACAATAATGTAGTTCAAAAATTTAGCGCTATGTTTGTGTCCTATTGAAGTAGCCCCAAGCAGAGACTGACGAGAATCACTTTCATTGAAAGGGGTTGCCAAGCTTCCAAAAAACTACGTGTTTCCTGAAATCTCAGCAAACAGTTTTTCACCCAATCTTGATGATACTTGCAGGTAATGATCAGTACACCAATCCCACTTGGCTCACCAAATTTCGTTCTTCTCGGTTAAACCGTTCCTTTGCAGTAACCGTTTTCATGTTTAGGTTTCACTCTGTTTTCTCCTATATGGATACATGTAGTTGGAACTCTAAATCAAACACGGTTTCTGTTAGCTCTTTGAAACTTGGCACAATAATGTAGTTGCAAGTTCAATCGCTATGGTTTGTGTCCTATTGAAGTAGCCCCAAGCAGAGACTGACGAGAATCACATTCATTGGAAGGGGTTCCCTAGCTTCCAAAAAACTGAGAGTTTCCTGAAATCTCAGCAAACATTTTTTCACCCAATCTTGATGATACTTGCAGGTAATGATCAGTACACCAGTCCCACTTGGCTCACCAAATTTCGTTCTTCTAGGTTAAACCGTTCCTTTGCAGTAACCGTTTTCATGTTTAGGTTTCACTCTGTTTTCTCCTATATGGATACATGTAGTTGGAACTCTAAATCAAACACGGTTTGTGCTAGCTCTTTGAAACTTGGCACAATAATGTAGTTCCAAGTTCTATCGCTATGGTTTGTGTCCTATTGAAATAGCCCCAAGCAGAGACTGACGAGAATCACTTTCATTGAAATGGTTTGCCAAGCTTACAAAAAACTACGAGTTTCCTGAAATCTCAGCAAACATTTTTTCACCCAATCTTTTTTTTTCTTTTTAAAGGTGGTATTTTCTTTTTTTTATTATTTTTTTATTATTTTTTATTGGTTGTTCACAACATTACAAAGCTCATGACATATCATATTTCATGCATTAGATTGAAGTGGGTTATGAACTCCCAATTTTACCCCAAATGCAGATTGCAGAATCACGTCGGTACACATCCACAATTTTACATAATGCCCAATTAGTAATTGTTGTATTCTGCTACTTTTCCTATCCCCTAATATCCCCCCTCCCCTCCCCTCCCATCTTCTCTCTCTACCGCATCTATTGTAAATCATTTCTCTCCTTGTTAATTTTCCCATTCCCCTCACAACCTCTTATATGTAATATTGTATAGCAATGAGAGTCTCCCTTCATTTCCATGCAATTTCCCTTTTCTCTCCCTTTCCCTCCCATCTCAAGTCTCTGTTTAATGTTAATCTTTTCTTCCTGCTCTTCCTCCCTGCTCTGTTCATAGTTGCTCTCATTATATCAAAGAAGACATTTGGTATTTGTTTTTTTTGGATTGACTAGCTTCACTAAGCATAATCTGCTCTAGTGCCATCCATTTCCCTGCAAATTCTATGATTTTGTCATTTTTTATTGCTGCATAGTACTCCATTGTGTATAGATGCCACATTTTTTTTATCCATTCATCTATTGAAGGGCATCTGGGTTGGTTCCACAGTCTAGCTATTGTGAATTGTGCTGCTATGAACATCGATGTGGCAGCATCCCTGTAGCATGCTCTTTTAAGGTCTTCAGGGAATAGTCCGAGAAGGGCAATAGCAGGGTCAAATGGTGGTTCCATTCCCAGCTTTCCCAGGAATCTCCAAACTGCTTTCCAAATTGGCCGCACCAATTTGCAGTCCCACCAGCAATGTACAAGAGTACCCTTTTCTCCACATCCTCGCCAGCACTTGTGTTGTTTGACTTCATAGTGGCTGCCAATCTTACTGGAGTGAGATGGTATCTTTGGGTGGTTTTGATTTGCATTTCTCTGACTGCTAGAGATGGTGAGCATTTTTTCATGTACTTGTTGATTGATTGTATATCCTCCTCTGAGAAGTGTCTGTTCAGGTCCTAGGCCCATTTGTTGATTGGGTTATTTGCTATCTTATTGTCTAATTTTTTGAGTTCTTTGTATACTCTGGATATTAGGGCTCTATCTGAAGTGTGAGGAGTAAAAATTTGTTCCCAGGATGTAGGCTCCCTATTTACCTCTCTTATTGTTTCTCTTGCTGAGAAAAAACTTTTTTAGTTTAAGTAAGTCCCATTTGTTGATTCTTGTTATTAACTCTTGTGCTATGTCACCCAAACTTGATGATACTTGCAGGTAAGGATCAGTACACCAATCCCACTTGGCTCACCAAATTTCGTTCTTCTAGGTTAAACCGTTCCTTTGCAGTAACCGTTTTCATGTTTAGGTTTCACTCTGTTTTCTCCTATATGGATACATGTATTGTGAACTCTAAATCAAACACGGTTTGTGCTAGCTCTTTGAAACTTGGCACAATAATGTAGTTCCAAGTTCTATCGCTATGGTTTGTTTCCTATGGAAGTAGTCCCAAGAAGATACTGACGAGAATCACATTCATTGGAAGGGGTGGCCAAGTTTCCAAAAAACTACGAGTTTCCTGAAATCTCAGCAAACATTTTTTCACCCAATCTTGATGATACTGGCAGGTAATGATAAGTATACCAATCCCACTTGGCTCACCAAATTTCGTTCTTCTAAGTTAAACCGTTCCTTTGCAGTAACCGTTTTCATGTTTAGGTTTCACTCTGTTTTCTCCTATATGGATACATGTAGTTGGAACTCTAAATCAAACACGGTTTGTGCTAGCTCTTTGAAACTTGACACAATAATGTATTTCCAAGTTCTATCGCTATGGTTTGTGTCCTATTGAAGTAGCCCCAAGCAGAAACTGACGAGAATCACATTCATTGGAAGGGGTTCCCAAGCTTCCAAAAAACTGCGAGTTTCCTGAAATCTCAGCAAACATTTTTTCACCCATCTTGATGATACTGGCAGGTAATGATCAGTACACCGATCCCACTTGGCTCACCAAATTTCGTTCTTCTAGGTTAAACCGTTCCTTTGCAGTAACTATTTTCATGTTTAGGTTTCACTCTGTTTTCTCCTATATGGATACATGTATTTGGAACTCTAAATCAAACACGGTTTGTGCTAGCTCTTTGAAACTTGGCACAATAATGTAGTTCCAAGTTCTATCGCTATGGTTTGTGTCCTATTGAAGTAGCCCCAAGCAGAGACTGACGAGAATCACATTCATTGGAAGGGGTTGCCAAGCTTCCAAAAACTACGAGTTTCCTGAAATCTCAGCAAACATTTTTTCACCCAATCTTGATGATACTTCCAGGAAATGATCACTACACCAGTCCCAATTGGCTCACCAAATTTCGTTCTTCTCGGTTAAACCGTACCTTTGCAGTAACCGTTTTCATGTTTAGGTTTCACTCTGTTTTCTCCTATATGGATACATGTAGTTGGAACTCTAAATCAAACACGGTTTGTGCTAGCTCTTTGAAACTTGGCACAATAATGTAGTTCCAAGTTCTATCGCTATGGTTTGTGTCCTATTGAAGTAGCCCCATGCAGAGACTGACGAGAATCACATTCATTGGAAGGGGTTCCCAAGCTTCCAAAAAACTGCGAGTTTCGTGAAATCTCAGCAAACATTTTTTCACCCAATCTTGATGATACTGGCAGGTAATGATCAGTACACCAGTCCCACTTGGCTCACCAAATTTCGTTCTTGTAGGTTAAACCGTTCCTTTGCAGTACCCGTTTTCATGTTTAGGTTTCACTCTGTTTTCTCCTATATGGATACATGTAGTTGGAACTCTAAATCAAACACGGTTTGTGGTAGCTCTTTGAAACTTGGCACAGTAATATAGTTCCATGTTCTATCGCTATGGTTTTTTATCCTATTGAAGTAGCCCCAAGCAGAGACTGACGAGAATCACATTCATTGGAAGGGGATGCCAAGCTTCCAAAAAACTACGAGTTTCCTGAAATCTCAGCAAACATTTATTCACCCAATCTTGATGATTCTTGCAGGTAATGATCAGTACACCAGTCAACTTGGCTCACCAAATTTCGTTCTTATAGGTTAAACCGTTCCTTTGCAGTAACCGTTTTCATATTTTGGTTTCACTCTGTTTTATCCTATATGGATACATGTAGTTGGAACTCTAAATCAAACACGGTTTGTGCTAGCTCTTTGAAACTTGGCACAATAATGTAGTTCCAAGTTCTATCGCTATGGTTTGTGTCCTATTGAAGTAGCCCCAAGCAGAGACTGACGAGATCACATTCATTGAAAGGGGTTGCCAAGCTTCCAAAAAACTAGGAATTTCCTGAAATCTCAGCAAACATTTTTTCACCCAATCTTGATGGTATGGCAGGTAATGATCAGTACACCAATCCCACTTGGCTCACTAAATTTCGTTCATCTTGGTTAAACCGTACCTTTGCAGTAACCGTTTTCATGTTTAGGTTTCACTCTGTTTTCTCCTATATGGATACATGTAGTTGGAACTCTAAATCAAACACGGTTTCTGTTAGGTCTTTGAAACTTGGCACAATAATGTAGTTCAAAAATCTAGCGCTATGTTTGTGTCCTATTGAAGTAGCCCCAAGCAGAGACTGACGAGAATCACTTTCATTGAAAGGGGTTGCCAAGCTTCCAAAAAACTACGTGTTTCCTGAAATCTCAGGAAACAGTTTTTCACCCAATCTTGATGATACTTGCAGGTAATGATCAGTACACCAATCCCACTTGGCTCACCAAATTTCGTTCTTCTCGGTTAAACCGTTCCTTTGCAGTAACCGTTTTCATGTTTAGGTTTCACTGTGTTTTCTCCTATATGGATACATGTAGTTGGAACTCTAAATCAAACACGGTTTCTGTTAGCTCTTTGAAACTTGGCACAATAATGTAGTTGCAAGTTCAATCGCTATGGTTTGTGTCCTATTGAAGTAGCCCCAAGCAGAGACTGACGAGAATCACATTCATTGGAAGGGGTTCCCTAGCTTCCAAAAAACTGAGAGTTTCCTGAAATCTCAGCAAACATTTTTTCACCCAATCTTGATGATACTGGCAGGTAATGATAAGTATACCAATCCCACTTGGCTCACCAAATTTCGTTCTTCTAAGTTAAACCGTTCCTTTGCAGTAACCGTTTTCATGTTTAGGTTTCACTCTGTTTTCTCCTATATGGATACATGTAGTTGGAACTCTAAATCAAACACGGTTTGTGCTAGCTCTTTGAAACTTGGCACAATAATGTAGTTCCAAGTTCTATCCCTATGGTTTGTGTCCTATTGAAGTAGCCCCAAGCAGAGACTGACGAGAATCACATTCATTGAAAGGGGTTGCCAAGCTTCCAAAAACTACGAGTTTCCTGAAATCTCAGCAAACATTTTTTCACCCAATCTTGATGATACTTCCAGGAAATGATCACTACACCAGTCCCAATTGGCTCACCAAATTTCGTTCTTCTCGGTTAAACCGTACCTTTGCAGTAACCGTTTTCATGTTTAGGTTTCACTCTGTTTTCTCCTATATGGATACATGTAGTTGGAACTCTAAATCAAACACGGTTTGTGCTAACTCTTTGAAACTTGGCACAATAATGTAGTTCCAAGTTCTATCGCTATGGTTTGTGTCCTATTGAAATAGCCCCATGCAGAGACTGACGAGAATCACATTCATTGGAAGGGGTTCCCAAGCTTCCAAAAAACTGCGAGTTTCGTGAAATCTCAGCAAACATTTTTTCACCCAATCTTGATGATACTCGCAGGTAATGATCAGTACACCAGTCCCACTTGGCTCACCAAATTTCGTTCTTGTAGGTTAAACCGTTCCTTTGCAGTAACCGTTTTCATGTTTAGGTTTCACTCTGTTTTCTCCTATATGGATACATGTAGTTGGAAGTCTAAATCAAACACGGTTTGTACTAGCTCTTTGAAACTTGGCACAAGAATGTAGTTACAAGTTCTATCGCTATGGTTTGTGTCCTATTGAAGTAGCCCCAAGCAGAGACTGACGAGAATCTCTTTCATTGAAAGGGGTTGCCACGCTTCCAAAAACCTACGAGTTTCCTGAAATCTCAGCAAACATTTTTTCACCCAATCTTGATGATACTTGCAGGTAATGATCATTACAGCAATCCCACTTGGCTCACCATATTTCGTTCTTCTAGGTTAAACCGTTCCTTTGCAGTAACCGTTTTCATGTTTAGTTTCACTCTGTTTTCT
Source organism: Urocitellus parryii (assembly GCF_045843805.1). NCBI lineage: Eukaryota > Metazoa > Chordata > Mammalia > Rodentia > Sciuridae > Urocitellus > Urocitellus parryii. Next base: position 15,446 of record NW_027552082.1, on the reverse strand, counting down.
CCTATATGGATACATGTAGTTGGAACTCTAAATCAAACACGGTTTCTGTTAGGTCTTTGAAACTTGGCACAATAATGTAGTTCAAAAATTTAGCGCTATGTTTGTGTCCTATTGAAGTAGCCCCAAGCAGAGACTGACGAGAATCACTTTCATTGAAAGGGGTTGCCAAGCTTCCAAAAAACTACGTGTTTCCTGAAATCTCAGCAAACAGTTTTTCACCCAATCTTGATGATACTTGCAGGTAATGATCAGTACACCAATCCCACTTGGCTCACCAAATTTCGTTCTTCTCGGTTAAACCGTTCCTTTGCAGTAACCGTTTTCATGTTTAGGTTTCACTCTGTTTTCTCCTATATGGATACATGTAGTTGGAACTCTAAATCAAACACGGTTTCTGTTAGCTCTTTGAAACTTGGCACAATAATGTAGTTGCAAGTTCAATCGCTATGGTTTGTGTCCTATTGAAGTAGCCCCAAGCAGAGACTGACGAGAATCACATTCATTGGAAGGGGTTCCCTAGCTTCCAAAAAACTGAGAGTTTCCTGAAATCTCAGCAAACATTTTTTCACCCAATCTTGATGATACTTGCAGGTAATGATCAGTACACCAGTCCCACTTGGCTCACCAAATTTCGTTCTTCTAGGTTAAACCGTTCCTTTGCAGTAACCGTTTTCATGTTTAGGTTTCACTCTGTTTTCTCCTATATGGATACATGTAGTTGGAACTCTAAATCAAACACGGTTTGTGCTAGCTCTTTGAAACTTGGCACAATAATGTAGTTCCAAGTTCTATCGCTATGGTTTGTGTCCTATTGAAATAGCCCCAAGCAGAGACTGACGAGAATCACTTTCATTGAAATGGTTTGCCAAGCTTACAAAAAACTACGAGTTTCCTGAAATCTCAGCAAACATTTTTTCACCCAATCTTTTTTTTTCTTTTTAAAGGTGGTATTTTCTTTTTTTTATTATTTTTTTATTATTTTTTATTGGTTGTTCACAACATTACAAAGCTCATGACATATCATATTTCATACATTAGATTGAAGTGGGTTATGAACTCCCAATTTTACCCCAAATGCAGATTGCAGAATCACGTCGGTACACATCCACAATTTTACATAATGCCCAATTAGTAATTGTTGTATTCTGCTACTTTTCCTATCCCCTAATATCCCCCCTCCCCTCCCCTCCCATCTTCTCTCTCTACCGCATCTATTGTAAATCATTTCTCTCCTTGTTAATTTTCCCATTCCCCTCACAACCTCTTATATGTAATATTGTATAGCAATGAGAGTCTCCCTTCATTTCCATGCAATTTCCCTTTTCTCTCCCTTTCCCTCCCATCTCAAGTCTCTGTTTAATGTTAATCTTTTCTTCCTGCTCTTCCTCCCTGCTCTGTTCATAGTTGCTCTCATTATATCAAAGAAGACATTTGGTATTTGTTTTTTTTGGATTGACTAGCTTCACTAAGCATAATCTGCTCTAGTGCCATCCATTTCCCTGCAAATTCTATGATTTTGTCATTTTTTATTGCTGCATAGTACTCCATTGTGTATAGATGCCACATTTTTTTTATCCATTCATCTATTGAAGGGCATCTGGGTTGGTTCCACAGTCTAGCTATTGTGAATTGTGCTGCTATGAACATCGATGTGGCAGCATCCCTGTAGCATGCTCTTTTAAGGTCTTCAGGGAATAGTCCGAGAAGGGCAATAGCAGGGTCAAATGGTGGTTCCATTCCCAGCTTTCCCAGGAATCTCCAAACTGCTTTCCAAATTGGCCGCACCAATTTGCAGTCCCACCAGCAATGTACAAGAGTACCCTTTTCTCCACATCCTCGCCAGCACTTGTTGTTGTTTGACTTCATAGTGGCTGCCAATCTTACTGGAGTGAGATGGTATCTTTGGGTGGTTTTGATTTGCATTTCTCTGACTGCTAGAGATGGTGAGCATTTTTTCATGTACTTGTTGATTGATTGTATATCCTCCTCTGAGAAGTGTCTGTTCAGGTCCTAGGCCCATTTGTTGATTGGGTTATTTGCTATCTTATTGTCTAATTTTTTGAGTTCTTTGTATACTCTGGATATTAGGGCTCTATCTGAAGTGTGAGGAGTAAAAATTTGTTCCCAGGATGTAGGCTCCCTATTTACCTCTCTTATTGTTTCTCTTGCTGAGAAAAAACTTTTTAGTTTAAGTAAGTCCCATTTGTTGATTCTTGTTATTAACTCTTGTGCTATGTCACCCAAACTTGATGATACTTGCAGGTAAGGATCAGTACACCAATCCCACTTGGCTCACCAAATTTCGTTCTTCTAGGTTAAACCGTTCCTTTGCAGTAACCGTTTTCATGTTTAGGTTTCACTCTGTTTTCTCCTATATGGATACATGTATTGTGAACTCTAAATCAAACACGGTTTGTGCTAGCTCTTTGAAACTTGGCACAATAATGTAGTTCCAAGTTCTATCGCTATGGTTTGTTTCCTATGGAAGTAGTCCCAAGAAGATACTGACGAGAATCACATTCATTGGAAGGGGTTGCCAAGTTTCCAAAAAACTACGAGTTTCCTGAAATCTCAGCAAACATTTTTCACCCAATCTTGATGATACTGGCAGGTAATGATAAGTATACCAATCCCACTTGGCTCACCAAATTTCGTTCTTCTAAGTTAAACCGTTCCTTTGCAGTAACCGTTTTCATGTTTAGGTTTCACTCTGTTTTCTCCTATATGGATACATGTAGTTGGAACTCTAAATCAAACACGGTTTGTGCTAGCTCTTTGAAACTTGACACAATAATGTATTTCCAAGTTCTATCGCTATGGTTTGTGTCCTATTGAAGTAGCCCCAAGCAGAAACTGACGAGAATCACATTCATTGGAAGGGGTTCCCAAGCTTCCAAAAAACTGCGAGTTTCCTGAAATCTCAGCAAACATTTTTTCACCCAATCTTGATGATACTGGCAGGTAATGATCAGTACACCGATCCCACTTGGCTCACCAAATTTCGTTCTTCTAGGTTAAACCGTTCCTTTGCAGTAACTATTTTCATGTTTAGGTTTCACTCTGTTTTCTCCTATATGGATACATGTATTTGGAACTCTAAATCAAACACGGTTTGTGCTAGCTCTTTGAAACTTGGCACAATAATGTAGTTCCAAGTTCTATCGCTATGGTTTGTGTCCTATTGAAGTAGCCCCAAGCAGAGACTGACGAGAATCACATTCATTGGAAGGGGTTGCCAAGCTTCCAAAAACTACGAGTTTCCTGAAATCTCAGCAAACATTTTTTCACCCAATCTTGATGATACTTCCAGGAAATGATCACTACACCAGTCCCAATTGGCTCACCAAATTTCGTTCTCTCGGTTAAACCGTACCTTTGCAGTAACCGTTTTCATGTTTAGGTTTCACTCTGTTTTCTCCTATATGGATACATGTAGTTGGAACTCTAAATCAAACACGGTTTGTGCTAGCTCTTTGAAACTTGGCACAATAATGTAGTTCCAAGTTCTATCGCTATGGTTTGTGTCCTATTGAAGTAGCCCCATGCAGAGACTGACGAGAATCACATTCATTGGAAGGGGTTCCCAAGCTTCCAAAAAACTGCGAGTTTCGTGAAATCTCAGCAAACATTTTTTCACCCAATCTTGATGATACTGGCAGGTAATGATCAGTACACCAGTCCCACTTGGCTCACCAAATTTCGTTCTTGTAGGTTAAACCGTTCCTTTGCAGTACCCGTTTTCATGTTTAGGTTTCACTCTGTTTTCTCCTATATGGATACATGTAGTTGGAACTCTAAATCAAACACGGTTTGTGGTAGCTCTTTGAAACTTGGCACAGTAATATAGTTCCATGTTCTATCGCTATGGTTTTTTTATCCTATTGAAGTAGCCCCAAGCAGAGACTGACGAGAATCACATTCATTGGAAGGGGATGCCAAGCTTCCAAAAAACTACGAGTTTCCTGAAATCTCAGCAAACATTTATTCACCCAATCTTGATGATTCTTGCAGGTAATGATCAGTACACCAGTCAACTTGGCTCACCAAATTTCGTTCTTATAGGTTAAACCGTTCCTTTGCAGTAACCGTTTTCATATTTTGGTTTCACTCTGTTTTATCCTATATGGATACATGTAGTTTGAACTCTAAATCAAACACGGTTTGTGCTAGCTCTTTGAAACTTGGCACAATAATGTAGTTCCAAGTTCTATCGCTATGGTTTGTGTCCTATTGAAGTAGCCCCAAGCAGAGACTGACGAGATCACATTCATTGAAAGGGGTTGCCAAGCTTCCAAAAAACTAGGAATTTCCTGAAATCTCAGCAAACATTTTTTCACCCAATCTTGATGGTATGGCAGGTAATGATCAGTACACCAATCCCACTTGGCTCACTAAATTTCGTTCATCTTGGTTAAACCGTACCTTTGCAGTAACCGTTTTCATGTTTAGGTTTCACTCTGTTTTCTCCTATATGGATACATGTAGTTGGAACTCTAAATCAAACACGGTTTCTGTTAGGTCTTTGAAACTTGGCACAATAATGTAGTTCAAAAATCTAGCGCTATGTTTGTGTCCTATTGAAGTAGCCCCAAGCAGAGACTGACGAGAATCACTTTCATTGAAAGGGGTTGCCAAGCTTCCAAAAAACTACGTGTTTCCTGAAATCTCAGCAAACAGTTTTTCACCCAATCTTGATGATACTTGCAGGTAATGATCAGTACACCAATCCCACTTGGCTCACCAAATTTCGTTCTTCTCGGTTAAACCGTTCCTTTGCAGTAACCGTTTTCATGTTTAGGTTTCACTCTGTTTTCTCCTATATGGATACATGTAGTTGGAACTCTAAATCAAACACGGTTTCTGTTAGCTCTTTGAAACTTGGCACAATAATGTAGTTGCAAGTTCAATCGCTATGGTTTGTGTCCTATTGAAGTAGCCCCAAGCAGAGACTGACGAGAATCACATTCATTGGAAGGGGTTCCCTAGCTTCCAAAAAACTGAGAGTTTCCTGAAATCTCAGCAAACATTTTTTCACCCAATCTTGATGATACTTGCAGGTAATGATCAGTACACCAGTCCACTTGGCTCACCAAATTTCGTTCTTTTAGGTTAAACCGTTCCTTTGCAGTAACCGTTTTCATGTTTAGGTTTCACTCTGTTTTCTCCTATATGGATACATGTAGTTGGAACTCTAAATCAAACACGGTTTGTGCTAGCTCTTTGAAACTTGGCACAATAATGTAGTTCCAAGTTCTATCGCTATGGTTTGTGTCCTATTGAAATAGCCCCAAGCAGAGACTGACGAGAATCACTTTCATTGAAATGGTTTGCCAAGCTTACAAAAAACTACGAGTTTCCTGAAATCTCAGCAAACATTTTTTCACCCAATCTTTTTTTTCTTTTTAAAGGTGGTATTTTCTTTTTTTATTATTTTTTTTATTATTTTTTTATTGGTTGTTCACAACATTACAAAGCTCATGACATATCATATTTCATACATTAGATTGAAGTGGGTTATGAACTCCCAATTTTACCCCAAATGCAGATTGCAGAATCACGTCGGTACACATCCACAATTTTACATAATGCCCAATTAGTAATTGTTGTATTCTGCTACTTTTCCTATCCCCTAATATCCCCCCTCCCCTCCCCTCCCATCTTCTCTCTCTACCGCATCTATTGTAAATCATTTCTCTCCTTGTTAATTTTCCCATTCCCCTCACAACCTCTTATATGTAATATTGTATAGCAATGAGAGTCTCCCTTCATTTCCATGCAATTTCCCTTTTCTCTCCCTTTCCCTCCCATCTCAAGTCTCTGTTTAATGTTAATCTTTTCTTCCTGCTCTTCCTCCCTGCTCTGTTCATAGTTGCTCTCATTATATCAAAGAAGACATTTGGTATTTGTTTTTTTTGGATTGACTAGCTTCACTAAGCATAATCTGCTCTAGTGCCATCCATTTCCCTGCAAATTCTATGATTTTGTCATTTTTTATTGCTGCATAGTACTCCATTGTGTATAGATGCCACATTTTTTTTATCCATTCATCTATTGAAGGGCATCTGGGTTGGTTCCACAGTCTAGCTATTGTGAATTGTGCTGCTATGAACATCGATGTGGCAGCATCCCTGTAGCATGCTCTTTTAAGGTCTTCAAGGAATAGTCCGAGAAGGGCAATAGCAGGGTCAAATGGTGGTTCCATTCCCAGCTTTCCCAGGAATCTCCAAACTGCTTTCCAAATTGGCCGCACCAATTTGCAGTCCCACCAGCAATGTACAAGAGTACCCTTTTCTCCACATCCTCGCCAGCACTTGTTGTTGTTTGACTTCATAGTGGCTGCCAATCTTACTGGAGTGAGATGGTATCTTTGGGTGGTTTTGATTTGCATTTCTCTGACTGCTAGAGATGGTGAGCATTTTTTCATGTACTTGTTGATTGATTGTATATCCTCCTCTGAGAAGTGTCTGTTCAGGTCCTAGGCCCATTTGTTGATTGGGTTATTTGCTATCTTATTGTCTAATTTTTTGAGTTCTTTGTATACTCTGGATATTAGGGCTCTATCTGAAGTGTGAGGAGTAAAAATTTGTTCCCAGGATGTAGGCTCCCTATTTACCTCTCTTATTGTTTCTCTTGCTGAGAAAAAACTTTTTAGTTTAAGTAAGTCCCATTTGTTGATTCTTGTTATTAACTCTTGTGCTATGTCACCCAAACTTGATGATACTTGCAGGTAAGGATCAGTACACCAATCCCACTTGGCTCACCAAATTTCGTTCTTCTAGGTTAAACCGTTCCTTTGCAGTAACCGTTTTCATGTTTAGGTTTCACTCTGTTTTCTCCTATATGGATACATGTATTGTGAACTCTAAATCAAACACGGTTTGTGCTAGCTCTTTGAAACTTGGCACAATAATGTAGTTCCAAGTTCTATCGCTATGGTTTGTTTCCTATGGAAGTAGCCCCAAGCAGAGACTGACGAGAATCACTTTCATTGAAAGGGGTTGGCAAGCTTCCAAAAAACTAGGAGTTTCGTGAAATCTCAGCAAACATTTTTTCACCCAATCTTGATGATACTTGCAGGTAAGGATCAGGACAGCAGTCCCACTTGGCTCACCAAATCTCGTTCTTCTAGGTTAAACCGTTACTTTGCAGTAACTGTTTTCATGTTTAGGTTTCACTCTGTTTTCTCCTATATGGATACATGTAGTTGGAACTCTAAATCAAACACGGTTTGTGCTACCTCTCTGAAACTTCGCACAATAATGTAGATCAAAGTTTTATCGCTATGGTTTGTATCCTTGAAGTAGCCCCAAGCAGAGACTGACGAGAATCACATTAATTGGAAGGGGATGCCAAGCTTCCAAAAAACTACGAGTTTCCTGAAATCTCAGCAAACATTTTTTCACCCAAACTTGATGATACTTCCAGGAAATGATCAGTAGACCAGTCCCAATTGGCTCACCAAATTTCGTTCTTCTCGGTTAAACCATTACTTTGCAGTAAGCGTTTTCATGTTTAGGTTTCACTCTGTTTTCTCCTATATGGATACATGTAGTTGGAACTCTAAATCAAACGAGGTTTGTGCTAGCTCTTTGAAACTCGGCACAATAATGTAGTTCCAAGTTATATCACTTTTTTTGTGTCCTATTGAAGTAGCCCAAGCAGATACTGACGAGAATCACATTCATTGGAAGGGGTTGCCAAGCTTCCAAAAAACTACGAGTTTCCTGAAATCTCAGCAAAAATTTTTTCACCCAATCTTGATGATACTGGCAGGTAATGATAAGTATACCAATCCCACTTGGCTCACCAAATTTCGTTCTTCTAAGTTAAACCGTTCCTTTGCAGTAACCGTTTTCATGTTTAGGTTTCACTCTGTTTTCTCCTATATGGATACATGTAGTTGGAACTCTAAATCAAACACGGTTTCTGTTAGCTCTTTGAAACTTGGCACAATAATGTAGTTCCAAGTTCTATCGCTATGGTTTGTGTCCTATTGAAGTAGGCCCAAGCAGAGTCTGACGAGAATCACTTTCATTGAAAGGGGTTGCCAAGCTTCCAAAAAACTACCAGTTTCCTGAAATGTCAGCAAACATTTCTTCACCCAATCTTGATGATACTGGCAGGTAATGATAAGTACAGCAATCCCACTTGGCTCACCAAATTTCGTTCTTCTAGGATAAACGGTTCCTTTGCAGAAACCGTTTTCATGTTTAGGTTTCACTCTGTTTTCTCCTATATGGATACATGTAGTTGGAACTCTAAATCAAACACGGTTTGTGCTAGCTCTTTGAAACTTGGCACAATAATGTAGTTCCAAGTTCTATCGCTATGGTTTGTGTCCTATTGAAGTAGCCCCAAGCATAGACTGACGAGAATCACATTCATTGAAAGGGTTTGCCAAGCTTACAAAAACTACGTGTTTCCTGAAATCTCAGCAAACATTTTTTCACCCAATCTTGATGATACTTATAGGAAATGATCAGTACACCAGTCCCAATTGGCTCACCAAATTTCGTTCTTCTCGGTTACACCGTACCTTTGCAGTAACCGTTTTCATGTTTAGGTTTCACTCTGTTTTCTCCTATATGGATACATGTAGTTGGAACTCTAAATCAAACACGGTTTGTGCTAGCTCTTTGAAACTTGACACAATAATGTATTTCCAAGTTCTATCGCTATGGTTTGTGTCCTATTGAAGTAGCCCCAAGCAGAGACTGACGAGAATCACATTCATAGGAAGGGGTTCCCAAGCTTCCAAAAAACTGCGAGTTTCCTGAAATCTCAGCAAACATTTTTTCACCCAATCTTGATGATACTGGCAGGTAATGATCAGTACACCGATCCCACTTGGCTCACCAAATTTCGTTCTTCTAGGTTAAACCGTTGCTTTGCAGTAACTATTTTCATGTTTAGGTTTCACTCTGTTTTCTCCTATATGGATACATGTATTTGGAACTCTAAATCAAACACGGTTTGTGCTAGCTCTTTGAAACTTGGCACAATAATGTAGTTCCAAGTTCTATCGCTATGGTTTGTGTCCTATTGAAGTAGCCCCAAGCAGAGACTGACGAGAATCACATTCATTGAAAGGGGTTGCCAAGCTTCCAAAAACTACGAGTTTCCTGAAATCTCAGCAAACATTTTTTCACCCAATCTTGATGATACTTCCAGGAAATGATCACTACACCAGTCCCAATTGGCCTACTAAATTTCGTTCTTCTCGGTTAAACCGTACCTTTGCAGTAACCGTTTTCATGTTTAGGTTTCACTCTGTTTTCTCCTATATGGATACATGTAGTTGGAACTCTAAATCAAACGAGGTTTGTGCTAGCTCTTTGAAACTTTTCACAATAATGTAGTTCCAAGTTCTATCGCTATGGTTTGTGTCCTATTGAAGTAGCCCCATGCAGAGACTGACGAGAATCACATTCATTGGAAGGGGTTCCCAAGATTCCAAAAAACTGCGAGTTTCGTGAAATCTCAGCAAACATTTTTTCACCCAATCTTGATGATACTGGCAGGTAATGATCAGTACACCAGTCCCACTTGGCTCACCAAATTTCGTTCTTGTAGGTTAAACCGTTCCTTTGCAGTAACCGTTTTCATGTTTAGGTTTCACTCTGTTTTCTCCTATATGGATACATGTAGTTGGAACTCTAAATCAAACACGGTTTGTGCTAGCTCTTTGAAACTTGGCACAATAATATAGTTCCATGTTCTATCGCTTTGGTTTTTTATCCTATTGAAGTAGCCCCAAGCAGAGACTGACGAGAATCACATTCATTGGAAGGGGATGCCAAGCTTCCAAAAAACTACGAGTTTCCTGAAATCTCAGCAAACATTTATTCACCCAATCTTGATGATTCTTGCAGGTAATGATCAGTACACCAGTCAACTTGGCACACCAAATTTCGTTCTTCTAGGTTAAACCGTTCCTTTGCAGTAACCGTTTTCATATTTAGGTTTCACTCTGTTTTATCCTATATGGATACATGTAGTTGGAACTCTAAATCAAACACGGTTTGTGCTAGCTCTTTGAAACTTGGCACAATAATGTAGTTCCAAGTTCTATCGCTATGGTTTGTGTCCTATTGAAGTAGCCCCAAGCAGAGACTGACGAGAATCACATTCATTGGAAGGGGTTCCCAAGCTTCCAAAAAACTACGAATTTCCTGAAATCTCAGCAAACATTTTTTCACCCAATCTTGATGGTATGGCAGGTAATGATCAGTACACCAATCCACTTGGCTCACTAAATTTCGTTCATCTTGGTTAAACCGTACCTTTGCAGTAACCGTTTCATGTTTAGGTTTCACTCTGTTTTCTCCTATATGGATACATGTAGTTGGAACTCTAAATCAAACGAGGTTTGTGCTAGCTCTTTGAAACTTGGCACAATAATGTAGTTCCAAGTTATATCACTATGGTTTGTGTCCTATTGAAGTAGCCCCAAGCAGAGAATGACGAGAATCACATTCATTGGAAGGGGTTCCCAAGGTTCCAAAAAACTACGAGTTTCCTGAAATCTCAGCAAACATTTTTTCACCCAATCTTGATGATACTTGCAGGTAATGATCAGTACACCAGTCCCACTTGGCTCACCAAATTTCGTTCTTGTAGGTTAAACCGTTCCTTTGCAGTAACCTTTTTCATGTTTAGGTTTCACTCTGTTTTCTCCTATATGGATACATGTAGTTGGAACTCTAAATCAAACACGGTTTCTGTTAGGTCTTTGAAACTTGGCACAATAATGTAGTTCAAAAATCTAGCGCTATGTTTGTGTCCTATTGAAGTAGCCCCAAGCAGAGACTGACGAGAATCACTTTCATTGAAAGGGGTTGCCAAGCTTCCAAAAAACTACGTGTTTCCTGAAATCTCAGCAAACAGTTTTTCACCCAATCTTGATGATACTTGCAGGTAATGATCAGTACACCAATCCCACATGGCTCACCAAATTTCGTTCTTCTCGGTTAAACCGTTCCTTTGCAGTAACCGTTTTCATGTTTAGGTTTCACTCTGTTTTCTCCTATATGGATACATGTAGTTGGAACTCTAAATCAAACACGGTTTCTGTTAGCTCTTTGAAACTTGGCACAATAATGTAGTTGCAAGTTCAATCGCTATGGTTTGTGTCCTATTGAAGTAGCCCCAAGCAGAGACTGACGAGAATCACATTCATTGGAAGGGGTTCCCTAGCTTCCAAAAAACTGAGAGTTTCCTGAAATCTCAGCAAACATTTTTTCACCCAATCTTGATGATACTTGCAGGTAATGATCAGTACACCAGTCCCACTTGGCTCACCAAATTTCGTTCTTCTAGGTTAAACCGTTCCTTTGCAGTAACCGTTTTCATGTTTAGGTTTCACTCTGTTTTCTCCTATATGGATACATGTAGTTGGAACTCTAAATCAAACACGGTTTGTGCTAGCTCTTTGATACTTGGCACAATAATGTAGTTCCAAGTTCTATCGCTATGGTTTGTGTCCTATTGAAATAGCCCCAAGCAGAGACTGACGAGAATCACTTTCATTGAAATGGTTTGCCAAGCTTACAAAAAACTATGAGTTTCCTGAAATCTCAGCAAACATTTTTTCACCCAATCTTTTTTTTTTCTTTTTAAAGGTGGTATTTTCTTTTTTTTATTATTTTTTTATTATTTTTTTATTGGTTGTTCACAACATTACAAAGCTCATGACATATCATATTTCATACATTAGATTGAAGTGGGTTATGAACTCCCAATTTTACCCCAAATGCAGATTGCAGAATCACGTCGGTACACATCCACAATTTTACATAATGCCCAATTAGTAATTGTTGTATTCTGCTACTTTTCCTATCCCCTAATATCCCCCCTCCCCTCCCCTCCCATCTTCTCTCTCTACCGCATCTATTGTAAATCATTTCTCTCCTTGTTAATTTTCCCATTCCCCTCACAACCTCTTATATGTAATATTGTATAGCAATGAGAGTCTCCCTTCATTTCCATGCAATTTCCCTTTTCTCTCCCTTTCCCTCCCATCTCAAGTCTCTGTTTAATGTTAATCTTTTCTTCCTGCTCTTCCTCCCTGCTCTGTTCATAGTTGCTCTCATTATATCAAAGAAGACATTTGGTATTTGTTTTTTTTGGATTGACTAGCTTCACTAAGCATAATCTGCTCTAGTGCCATCCATTTCCCTGCAAATTCTATGATTTTGTCATTTTTTATTGCTGCATAGTACTCCATTGTGTATAGATGCCACATTTTTTTTATCCATTCATCTATTGAAGGGCATCTGGGTTGGTTCCACAGTCTAGCTATTGTGAATTGTGCTGCTATGAACATCGATGTGGCAGCATCCCTGTAGCATGCTCTTTTAAGGTCTTCAGGGAATAGTCCGAGAAGGGCAATAGCAGGGTCAAATGGTGGTTCCATTCCCAGCTTTCCCAGGAATCTCCAAACTGCTTTCCAAATTGGCCGCACCAATTTGCAGTCCCACCAGCAATGTACAAGAGTACCCTTTTCTCCACATCCTCGCCAGCACTTGTTGTTGTTTGACTTCATAGTGGCTGCCAATCTTACTGGAGTGAGATGGTATCTTAGGGTGGTTTTGATTTGCATTTCTCTGACTGCTAGAGATGGTGAGCATTTTTTCATGTACTTGTTGATTGATTGTATATCCTCCTCTGAGAAGTGTCTGTTCAGGTCCTAGGCCCATTTGTTGATTGGGTTATTTGCTATCTTATTGTCTAATTTTTTGAGTTCTTTGTATACTCTGGATATTAGGGCTCTATCTGAAGTGTGAGGAGTAAAAATTTGTTCCCAGGATGTAGGCTCCCTATTTACCTCTCTTATTGTTTCTCTTGCTGAGAAAAAACTTTTTAGTTTAAGTAAGTCCCATTTGTTGATTCTTGTTATTAACTCTTTGTGCTATGTCACCCAAACTTGATGATACTTGCAGGTAAGGATCAGTACACCAATCCCACTTGGCTCACCAAATTTCGTTCTTCTAGGTTTAAACCGTTCCTTTGCAGTAACCGTTTTCATGTTTAGGTTTCACTCTGTTTTCTCCTATATGGATACATGTATTGTGAACTCTAAATCAAACACGGTTTGTGCTAGCTCTTTGAAACTTGGCACAATAATGTAGTTCCAAGTTCTATCGCTATGGTTTGTGTCCTATGGAAGTAGCCCCAAGCAGAGACTGACGAGAATCACTTTCATTGAAAGGGGTTGGCAAGCTTCCAAAAAACTAGGAGTTTCGTGAAATCTCAGCAAACATTTTTTCACCCAATCTTGATGATACTTGCAGGTAAGGATCAGGACAGCAGTCCCACTTGGCTCACCAAATCTCGTTCTTCTAGGTTAAACCGTTACTTTGCAGTAACTGTTTTCATGTTTAGGTTTCACTCTGTTTTCTCCTATATGGATACATGTAGTTGGAACTCTAAATCAAACACGGTTTGTGCTAGCTCTCTGAAACTTCGCACAATAATGTAGATCAAAGTTTTATCGCTATGGTTTTTATCCTTGAAGTAGCCCCAAGCAGAGACTGACGAGAATCACATTAATTGGAAGGGGATGCCAAGCTTCCAAAAAACTACGAGTTTCCTGAAATCTCAGCAAACATTTTTTCACCCAATCTTGATGATACTTCCAGGAAATGATCAGTAGACCAGTCCCAATTGGCTCACCAAATTTCGTTCTTCTCGGTTAAACCATTACTTTGCAGTAACCGTTTTCATGTTTAGGTTTCACTCTGTTTTCTCCTATATGGATACATGTAGTTGGAACTCTAAATCAAACGAGGTTTGTGCTAGCTCTTTGAAACTCGGCACAATAATGTAGTTCCAAGTTATATCACTATGGTTTGTGTCCTATTGAAGTAGCCCCAAGCAGATACTGACGAGAATCACATTCATTGGAAGGGGTTGCCAAGTTTCCAAAAAACTACGAGTTTCCTGAAATCTCAGCAAACATTTTTTCACCCAATCTTGATGATACTGGCAGGTAATGATAAGTATACCAATCCCACTTGGCTCACCAAATTTCGTTCTTCTAAGTTAAACCGTTCCTTTGCAGTAACCGTTTTCATGTTTAGGTTTCACTCTGTTTTCTCCTATATGGATACATGTAGTTGGAACTCTAAATCAAACACGGTTTGTGCTAGCTCTTTGAAACTTGGCACAATAATGTAGTTCCAAGTTCTATCGCTATGGTTTGTGTCCTATTGAAGTAGGCCCAAGCAGAGTCTGACGAGAATCACTTTCATTGAAAGGGGTTGCCAAGCTTACAAAAAACTACCAGTTTCCTGAAATGTCAGCAAACATTTCTTCACCCAATCTTGATGATACTGGCAGGTAATGATAAGTACAGCAATCCCACTTGGCTCACCAAATTTCGTTCTTCTAGGATAAACGGTTCCTTTGCAGAAACCGTTTTCATGTTTAGGTTTCACTCTGTTTTCTCCTATATGGATACATGTAGTTGGAACTCTAAATCAAACACGGTTTTGTGCTAGCTCTTTGAAACTTGGCACAATAATGTAGTTCCAAGTTCTATCGCTATGGTTTGTGTCCTATTGAAGTAGCCCCAAGCATAGACTGAGGAGAATCACATTCATTGAAAGGGTTTGCCAAGCTTACAAAAACTACGAGTTTCCTGAAATCTCAGCAAACATTTTTTCACCCAATCTTGATGATACTTCCAGGAAATGATCAGTACACCAGTCCCAATTGGCTCACCAAATTTCGTTCTTCTCGGTTACTCCGTACCTTTGCAGTAACCGTTTTCATGTTTAGGTTTCACTCTGTTTTCTCCTATATGGATACATGTAGTTGGAACTCTAAATCAAACACGGTTTGTGCTAGCTCTTTGAAACTTGACACAATAATGTATTTCCAAGTTCTATCGCTATGGTTTGTGTCCTATGGAAGTAGCCCCAAGCAGAGACTGACGAGAATCACATTCATTGGAAGGGGTTCCCAAGCTTCCAAAAAACTGCGAGTTTCCTGAAATCTCAGCAAACATTTTTTCACCCAATCTTGATGATACTGGCAGGTAATGATCAGTACACCGATACCACTTGGCTCACCAAATTTCGTTCTTCTAGGTTAAACCGTTGCTTTGCAGTAACTATTTTCATGTTTAGGTTTCACTCTGTTTTCTCCTATATGGATACATGTGTTTTGAACTCTAAATCAAACACGGTTTGTGCTAGCTCTTTGAAACTTGGCACAATAATGTAATTCCAAGTTCTATCGCTATGGTTTTTGTCCTACTGAAGTAGCCCCAAGCAGAGACTGACGAGAATCACATTCATTGAAAGGGTTGCCAAGCTTCCAAAAACTACGAGTTTCCTGAAATCTCAGCAAACATTTTTTCACCCAATCTTGATGATACTTCCAGGAAATGATCACTACACCAGTCCCAATTGGCCTACTAAATTTCGTTCTTCTCGGTTAAA
>NW_027552081.1:0-47927 GCF_045843805.1 Urocitellus parryii | reverse complement strand
GAGTGAAACCTAAACATGAATATGGTTACTGCAAAGTAACGGTTTAACCTAGAAGAACGAAGTTTGGTGAGCCAAGTGGGACTGGTGTACTGATCATTACCTGCAAGTATCATCAAGATTGGGTGAAAAAATGTTTGCTGAGATTTCAGAAAACTCGTAGTTTTATGGAAGCTTGGCAACCCCTTCCAATGAATGTGATTCTCGTCAGTCTCTGCATGGGGCAACTTCCATAGGACACAAACCGTAGCGATAGAACTTAGAACTACATTATTGTGCCAAGTTTCAAAGAGCTAGCACAAACCGTGTTTGATTTAGAGTTCCAACTACATGTATCCATATAGGAGAAAACAGAGTGAAACCTAAACATGAAAATGGTTACTGCAAAGGAACGGTTTAACATAGAAGAACGAAATTTGGTGAGCCAAGTGGGACTGGTGTACTTATCATTACCTGCCAGTATCATCAAGATTGGGTGAAAAAATGTTTGCTGAGATTTCAGGAAACTCGTACTTTTTTGGAAGCTTGGAAAACCCTTTCAATGAAAGTGATTCTCGTCAGTCTCTGCGTGGGGCTACTTCCATAGGACACAAACCATAGAGATAGAACTTGGAACTACGATATTGAGCCAAGTTTCAAAGAGCTAGCACAAACCGTGTTTGATTTAGAGTTCCAACTACATGTATCCATATAGGAGAAAACAGAGTGAAACCTAAACATGAATATGGTTACTGCAAAGTAACGGTTTAACCTAGAAGAACGAAGTTTGGTGAGCCAAGTGGGACTGGTGTACTGATCATTACCTGCAAGTATCATCAAGATTGGGTGAAAAAATGTTTGCTGAGATTTCAGAAAACTCGTAGATTTATGGAAGCTTGGCAACCCCTTCCAATGAATGTGATTCTCGTCAGTCTCTGCATGGGGCTACTTCCATAGGACACAAACCTTAGCGATAGAACTTAGAACTACATTATTGTGCCAAGTTTCAAAGAGCTAGCACAAACCGTGTTTGATTTAGAGTTCCAACTACATGTATCCATATAGGAGAAAACAGAGTGAAACCTATACATGAAAACGGTTACTGCAAAGGAACGGTTTAACCAAGAAGAACGAAATTTGGTGAGCCAAGTGGGATTGGTGTTCTGATCATTACCTGCAAGTATCATCAAGATTGGGTGAAAAAATGTTTGCTGAGATTTCAGGAAACTCGTAGTTTTTTGGAAGCTTGGCTACCCCTTCCAATGAATGTGATTCTCGTCAGTCTCTGCTTGGGGCTACTTCCATAGGACACAAACCATAGCGATAGAACTTGGAACTACATTATTGTGCCAAGTTTCAAAGAGCTAGCACAAACCGTGTTTGATTTAGAGTTCCAACTACATGTATCCATATAGGAGAAAACAGAGTGAAACCTAAACATGAAAACGGTTACTGCAAAGGAACGGTTTAACCTAGAAGAACGAAATTTGGTGAGCCAAGTGGGACTGGTGTACTGATCATTAAGTTCAAGTATCATCAAGATTGGGTGAAAAAATGTTTGCTGAGATTTCAGGAAACTCGTACTTTTTTGGAAGCTTGGGAACCCCTTCCAATGAATGTGATTCTCATCAGTCTCTGCTTGGGGCTACTTCCATAGGACACAAACCATAGCGATAGAACTTGGAACTACATTATTGTGCCAAGTATCAAAGAGCTAGCACAAACCGTGTTTGTTTTAGAGTTCCAACTACATGTATCCATATAGGAGAAAACAGAGTGAAACCTAAACATGAAAACGGTTACTGCAAAGGAACGGTTTAACCTAGAAGAACGAAATTTGGTGAGCCAAGTCGGACAGGTGTACTGATCATTACCTGCATGTATCATCAAGATTGGGTGAAGAAATGTTTGCTGAGATTTTCAGGAAACTCGTAGTTTTTTGGACCTTGGCACCCCTTTCAATATGAGTGATTCTCGTCAGTCTCTGCGTGGGGCTACTTCCATAAGACACAAACCATAGCGATAGAACTTGGAACTACATTATTGTGCCAAGTTTCAAAGAGCTAGAACAAACCGTGTTTGATTTAGAGTTCCAACTACATGTATCCATATAGGAGAAAAACAGAGTGAAACCTAAACATGAAAACGGTTACTGCAAAGGAATGGTTTAACCTAGAAGAACGAAATTTGGTGAGCCAAGTGGGACTGGTGTACTGATCATTACCTGCAAGTATCATCAAGATTGGGTGAAAAAATGTTTGCTCAGATTTCAGGAAACTCGTAGTTTTTTGGAAGCTTGCCAATCCCTTCCAATGAATGTGATTCTCGTCAGTCTCTGCTTGGGGCTACTTCCATAGGACACAAACCATAGCGATAGAACTTGGAACTACATTATTGTGCCAAGTTTCAAAGACCTAGCACAAACCGTGTTTGTTTTAGAGTTCCAAGTACATGTATCCATATAGGAGAAAACAGAGTGAAACCTAAACATGAAAACGGTTACTGCAAAGGAACGGTTTAACCTAGAAGAACGAAATTTGGTGAGCCAAGTCGGACAGGTGTACTGATCATTACCTGCATGTATCATCAAGATTGGGTGAAAAAATGTTTGCTGAGATTTCAGGAAACTCGTAGTTTTTTGGACCTTGGCACCCCCTTTCAATATAAGTGATTCTCGTCAGTCTCTGCGTGGGGCTACTTCCATAAGACACAAACCATAGCGATAGAACTTGGAACTACATTATTGTGCCAAGTTTCAAAGAGCTAGAACAAACCGTGTTTGATTTAGAGTTCCAACTACATGTATCCATATAGGAGAAAACAGAGTGAAACCTAAACATGAAAACGGTTACTGCAAAGGAATGGTTTAACCTAGAAGAACGAAATTTGGTGAGCCAAGTGGGACTGGTGTACTGATCATTACCTGCAAGTATCATCAAGATTGGGTGAAAAAATGTTTGCTCAGATTTCAGGAAACTCGTAGTTTTTTGGAAGCTTGCCAATCCCTTCCAATGAATGTGATTCTCGTCAGTCTCTGCTTGGGGCTACTTCCATAGGACACAAACCATAGCGATAGAACTTGGAACTACATTATTGTGCCAAGTTTCAAAGACCTAGCACAAAACCGTGTTTGTTTTAGAGTTTCCAACTACATGTATCCATATAGGAGAAAACAGAGTGAAACCTAAACATGAAAACGGTTACTGCAAAGGAACGGTTTAACCTAGAAGAACGAAATTTGGTGAGCCAAGTGGGACTGGTGTACTGATCATTACCTGCAAGTATCATCAAGATTGGGTGAAAAAAATGTTTGCTGAGATTTCAGGAAACTCGTAGTTTTATGGAAGCTTGGCAACCCCTTCCAATGAATGTAATTCTCGTAAGTCTCTCCTTGGGGCTACTTCAATAGGACACAAACCATAGCGATAGAACTTGGAACTACATTATTGTGCCAAGTTTCAAAGAGTTAGCACAAACCGTGTTTGATTTAGAGTTCCAACTACATGTATCCATATAGGAGAAAACAGAGTGAAACCTAAACATGAAAACGGTTACTGCAAAGGAACGGTTTAACCTAGAAGAACGAAATTTGGTGAGCCAAGTGGGACTGGTGTACTGATCATTACCTGCAAGTATCATCAAGATTGGGTGAAAAAATGTTTGCTGAGATTTCAGGAAACTCGTAGTTTTTTGTAAGCTTTTGAACCCCTTCCAATGAATGTGATTCTCGTCAGTCTCTGCTTGGGGCTACTTTAATAGGACACAAACCATAGTGATAGAACTTGGAACTACATTATTTTGCCAGGTTTCAAAGAGCTAGCACAAACCGTGTTTGATTTAGAGTTCCAACTACATGTATTCATATAGGAGAAAACAGAGTGAAACCTAAACATGAAAACGGTTACTGCAAAGGAACGGTTTAACCGAGAAGAACGAAATTTGGTGAGCCAAGTGGGACTAGTGTACTGATGATTACCTGAAAGTATCATCAAGATTGGGTGAAAAAATATTTGCTGAGATTTCAGGAAACTCGTAGTTTTTTGGAAGCTTGGCACCCCTTCCAATGAATGTGATTCTCGTCAGCCTCTGCTTGGGGCTACTTCAATAGGACAAAAACCACAGCGATAGAACTCGGAACTACATTATTGTGCCAAGTTTAAAAGAGCAAGCACAAACCGTGTTTGATTTAGAGTTCCAACTACATGTATCCATATAGGAGAAAACAGAGTGAAACCTAAACATGAAAACGGTTACTGTAAATGAACGGTTTAACCTAGAAGAACGAAATTTGGTGAGCCAAGTGGGATTGGTGTACTGATCATTACCTGCAAGTATCATCAAGATTGGGTGAAAAAAATGTTTGCTGAGATTTCAGGAACCTCGTAGTTTTTTGGAAGCTTGGGAACCCCTTCCAATGAATGTGATTCTCGTCAGTCTCTGCTTGGGGCTACTTCAATAGGACACAAAACCATAGCGATAGAACTTGGAACTACATTATTGTGCCAAGTTTCAAAGAGCTAGCACAAACCGTGTTTGTTTTAGAGTTCCAACTACATGTATCCATATAGGAGAAAACAGAGTGAAACCTAAACATGAAAACGGTTACTGCAAAGGAACGGTTTAACCTACAAGAACGAAATTTGGTGAGCCAAGTGGGACTGGTGTACTGATCATTACCTGCAAGTAGCATCAAGATTGGGTGAAAAAATGTTTGCTGAGATTTCAGGAAACTCGTAGTTTTTTGTAAGCTTTTGAACCCCTTCCAATGAATGTGATTCCTCGTCAGCCTCTGCTTGGGGCTACTTCAATAGGACACAAACCACAGCGATAGAACTCGGAACTACATTATTGTGCCAAGTTTAAAAGAGCAAGCACAAACCGTGTTTGATTTAGAGTTCCAACTACATGTATCCATATAGGAGAAAACAGAGTGAAACCTAAACATGAAAACGGTTACTGTAAATGAACGGTTTAACCTAGAATAACGAAATTTGGTGAGCCAAGTGGGATTGGTGTACTGATCATTACCTGCAAGTATCATCAAGATTGGGTGAAAAAAATGTTTGCTGAGATTTCAGGAACCTCGTAGTTTTTTGGAAGCTTGGGAACCCCTTCCAATGAATGTGATTCTCGTCAGTCTCTGCTTGGGGCTACTTCAATAGGACACAAACCATAGCGATAGAACTTGGAACTACATTATTGTGCCAAGTTTTCAAAGAGCTAGCACAAACCGTGTTTGTTTTAGAGTTCCAACTACATGTATCCATATAGGAGAAAACAGAGTGAAACCTAAACATGAAAACGGTTACTGCAAAGGAACGGTTTAACCTAGAAGAACGAAATTTGGTGAGCCAAGTGGGACTGGTGTACTGATCATTACCTGCAAGTATCATCAAGATTGGGTGAAAAAATGTTTGCTGAGATTTCAGGAAACTCGTAGTTTTTTGTAAGCTTTTGAACCCCTTCCAATGAATGTGATTCTCGTCAGCCTCTGCTTGGGGCTACTTCAATAGGACACAAACCACAGCGATAGAACTCGGAACTACATTATTGTGCCAAGTTTAAAAGAGCAAGCACAAACCGTGTTTGATTTAGAGTTCCAACTACATGTATCCATATAGGAGAAAACAGAGTGAAACCTAAACATGAAAACGGTTACTGTAAATGAACGGTTTATCCTAGAAGAACGAAATTTGGTGAGCCAAGTGGGATTGGTGTACTGATCATTACCTGCAAGTATCATCAAGATTGGGTGAAAAAATGTTTGCTGAGATTTCAGGAACCTCGTAGTTTTTTGGAAGCTTGGGAACCCCTTCCAATGAATGTGATTCTCGTCAGTCTCTGCTTGGGTCTACTTCCATAGGACAACAAACCATAGCGATAGAACTTGGAACTACATTATTGTGCCAAGTATCAAAGAGCTAGCACAAACCGTGTTTGTTTTAGAGTTCCAACTACATGTATCCATATAGGAGAAAACAGAGTGAAACCTAAACATGAAAACGGTTACTGCAAAGGAACGGTTTAACCTAGAAGAACGAAATTTGGTGAGCCCAGTGGGACAGGTGTACTGATCATTACCTGCAAGTATCATCAAGATTGGGTGAAAAAATGTTGCTGAGATTTCAGGAAACTCGTAGTTTTTTGGACCTTGGCAACCCCTTTCAATGTAAGTGATTCTCGTCAGTCTCTGCGTGGGGCTACTTCCATAAGACACAAACCATAGCGATAGAACTTGGAACTACATTATTGTGCCAAGTTTCAAAGAGCTAGCACAAACCGTGTTTGATTTAGAGTTCCAACTACATGTATCCATATAGGAGAAAACAGAGTGAAACCTAAACATGAAAACGGTTACTGCAAAGGAATGGTTTAACCTAGAAGAACGAAATTTGGTGAGCCAAGTGGGACTGGTGTACTGATCATTACCTGCAAGTATCATCAAGATTGGGTGAAAAAATGTTTGCTCAGATTTCAGGAAACTCGTAGTTTTTTGGAAGCTTGCCAATCCCTTCCAATGAATGTGATTCTCGTCAGTCTCTGCTTGGGGCTACTTCCATAGGACAGAAACCATAGCGATAGAACTTGGAACTACATTATTGTGCCAAGTTTCAAAGACCTAGCACAAACCGTGTTTGTTTTAGAGTTCCAAATACATGTATCCAATAGGAGAAAACAGAGTGAAACCTAAACATGAAAACGGTTACTGTAAATGAACGGTTTAACCTAGAAGAACGAAATTTGGTGAGCCAAGTGGGATTGGTGTACTGATCATTACCTGCAAGTATCATCAAGATTGGGTGAAAAAAATGTTTGCTGAGATTTCAGGAACCTCGTAGTTTTTTGGAAGCTTGGGAACCCCTTCCAATGAATGTGATTCTCGTCAGTCTCTGCTTGGGGCTACTTCAATAGGACACAAACCATAGCGATAGAACTTGGAACTACATTATTGTGCCAAGTTTCAAAGAGCTAGCACAAACCGTGTTTGTTTTAGAGTTCCAACTACATGTATCCATATAGGAGAAAACAGAGTGAAACCTAAACATGAAAACGGTTACTGCAAAGGAACGGTTTAACCTACAAGAACGAAATTTGGTGAGCCAAGTGGGACTGGTGTACTGATCATTACCTGCAAGTATCATCAAGATTGGGTGAAAAAATGTTTGCTCAGATTTCAGGAAACTCGTAGTGATTTGGAAGCTTGGCAACCCCTTCCAATGAATGTGATTCTCGTCAGTCTCTGCTTGGGGCTACTTTAATAGGACACAAACCATAGCGATAGAACTTGGAACTACATTATTGTGCCAAGTTTCAAAGAGCTAGCACAAACCGTGTTTGATTTAGAGTTCCAACTACATGTATCCATATAGGAGAAAACAGAGTGAAACCTAAACATGAAAACGGTTACTGCAAAGGAACGGTTTAACCTAGAAGAACGAAATTTGGTGAGCCAAGTGGGACTGGTGTACTGATCATTACCTTCAAGTATCATCAAGATTGGGTGAAAAAATGTTTGCTGAGATTTCAGGAAACTCGTAGTTTTTTGGAAGCTTGGGAACCCCTTCCAATGAATGTGATTCTCGTCAGTCTCTGCTTGGGGCTACTTCCATAGGACACAAACCATAGCGATAGAACTTGGAACTACATTATTGTGCCAATTATCAAAGAGCTAGCACAAACCGTGTTTGTTTTAGAGTTCCAACTACATGTATCCATATAGGAGAAAACAGAGTGAAACCTAAACATGAAAACGGTTACTGCAAAGGAACGTTTTAACCTAGAAGAACGAAATTTGGTGAGCCCAGTGGGACAGGTGTACTGATCATTACCTGCAAGTATCATCAAGATTGGGTGAAAAAATGTTTGCTGAGATTTCAGGAAACTCGTAGTTTTTTGGACCTTGGCAACCCCTTTCAATGTAAGTGATTCTCGTCAGTCTCTGCGTGGGGCTACTTCCATAAGACACAAACCATAGCGATTGAACTTGGAACTACATTATTGTGCCAAGTTTCAAAGAGCTAGCACAAACCGTGTTTGATTTAGAGTTCCAACTACATGTATCCATATAGGAGAAAACAGAGTGAAACCTAAACATGAAAACGGTTACTGCAAAGGAATGGTTTAACCTAGAAGAACGAAATTTGGTGAGCCAAGTGGGACTGGTGTACTGATCATTACCTGCAAGTATCATCAAGATTGGGTGAAAAAATGTTTGCTCAGATTTCAGGAAACTCGTAGTTTTTTGGAAGCTTGCCAATCCCTTCCAATGAATGTGATTCTCGTCAGTCTCTGCTTGGGGCTACTTCCATAGGACACAAACCATAGCGATAGAACTTGGAAGTACATTATTGTGCCAAGTTTCAAAGAGCTAGCACAAACCGTGTTTGTTTTAGAGTTCCAACTACATGTATCCATATAGGAGAAAACAGAGTGAAACCTAAACATGAAAACGGTTACTGCAAAGGAACGGTTTAACCTACAAGAACGAAATTTGGTGAGCCAAGTGGGACTGGTGTACTGATCATTACCTGCAAGTATCATCAAGATTGGGTGAAAAAATGTTTGCTGAGATTTCAGGAAACTCGTAGTTTTTTGTAAGCTTTTGAACCCCTTCCAATGAATGTGATTCTCGTCAGCCTCTGCTTGGGGCTACTTCAATAGGACACAAACCACAGCGATAGAACTCGGAACTACATTATTGTGCCAAGTTTAAAAGAGCAAGCACAAACCGTGTTTGATTTAGAGTTCCAACTACATGTATCCATATAGGAGAAAACAGAGTGAAACCTAAACATGAAAACGGTTACTGCAAAGGAACGGTTTAACCTAGAAGAACGAAATTTGGTGAGCCAAGTGGGACTGGTGTACTGATCATTACCTGCAAGTATCATCAAGATTGGGTGAAAAAATGTTTGCTCAGATTTCAGGAAACTCGTAGTGTTTTGGAAGCTTGGCAACCCCTTCCAATGTATGTGATTCTCGTCAGTCTCTGCTTGGGGCTACTTTAATAGGACACAAACCATAGCGATAGAACTTGGAACTACATTATTGTGCCAAGTTTCAAAGAGCTAGCACAAACCGTGTTTGATTTAGAGTTCCAACTACATGTATCCATATAGGAGAAAACAGAGTGAAACCTAAACATGAAAACGGTTACTGCAAAGGAACGGTTTAACCTAGAAGAACGAAATTTGGTGAGCCAAGTGGGACTGGTGTACTGATCATTACCTTCAAGTATCATCAAGATTGGGTGAAAAAATGTTTGCTCAGATTTCAGGAAACTCGTAGTTTTTTGGAAGCTTGGGAACCCCTTCCAATGAATGTGATTCTCGTCAGTCTCTGCTTGGGGCTACTTCCATAGGACACAAACCATAGCGATAGAACTTGGAACTACATTATTGTGCCAAGTATCAAAGAGCTAGCACAAACCGTGTTTGTTTTAGAGTTCCAACTACATGTATCCATATAGGAGAAAACAGAGTGAAACCTAAACATGAAAACGGTTACTGCAAAGGAACGGTTTAACCTAGAAGAACGAAATTTGGTGAGCCCAGTGGGACAGGTGTACTGATCATTACCTGCAAGTATCATCAAGATTGGGTGAAAAAATGTTTGCTGAGATTTCAGGAAACTCGTAGTTTTTTGGACCTTGGCAACCCCTTTCAATGTAAGTGATTCTCGTCAGTCTCTGCGTGGGGCTACTTCCAATAGCACAAACCATAGCGATAGAACTTGGAACTACATTATTGTGCCAAGTTTCAAAGAGCTAGCACAAACCGTGTTTGATTTAGAGTTCCAACTACATGTATCCATATAGGAGAAAACAGAGTGAAACCTAAACATGAAAACGGTTACTGCAAAGGAATGGTTTAACCTAGAAGAACGAAATTTGGTGAGCCAAGTGGGACTGGTGTACTGATCATTACCTGCAAGTATCATCAAGATTGGGTGAAAAAATGTTTGCTGAGATTTCAGGAAACTCGTAGTTTTTTGTAAGCTTTTGAACCCCTTCCAATGAATGTGATTCTCGTCAGTCTCTGCTTGGGGCTACTTTAATAGGACACAAACCATAGCGATAAAATTGGAACTACATTATTTTGCCAGGTTTCAAAGAGCTAGCACAAACCGTGTTTGATTTAGAGTTCCAACTACATGTATCCATATAGGAGAAAACAGAGTGAAACCTAAACATGAAAACGGTTACTGCAAAGGAACGGTTTAACCTAGAAGAACGAAATTTGGTGAGCCAAGTGGGACTGGTGTACTGATCATTACCTGCAAGTATCATCAAGATTGGGTGAAAAAATGTTTGCTGAGATTTCAGGAAACTCGTAGTTTTTTGTAAGCTTTTGAACCCCTTCCAATGAATGTGATTCTCGTCAGTCTCTGCTTGGGGCTACTTTAATAGGACACAAACCATAGCGATAGAACTTGGAACTACATTATTTTGCCAGGTTTCAAAGAGCTAGCACAAACCGTGTTTGATTTAGAGTTCCAACTACATGTATCCATATAGGATAAAACAGAGTGAAACCTAAACATGAAAACGGTTACTGCAAAGGAACGGTTTAACCGAGAAGAACGAAATTTGGTGAGCCAAGTGGGACTAGTGTACTGATGATTACCTGAAAGTATCATCAAGATTGGGTGAAAAAATGTTTGCTGAGATTTCAGGAAACTCGTAGTTTTTTGGAAGCTTGGCAACCCCTTCCAATGAATGTGATTCTCGTCAGCCTCTGCTTGGGGCTACTTCAATAGGACACAAACCACAGCGATAGAACTCGGAACTACATTATTGTGCCAAGTTTAAAAGAGCAAGCACAAACCGTGTTTGATTTAGAGTTCCAACTACATGTATCCATATAGGAGAAAACAGAGTGAAACCTAAACATGAAAACGGTTACTGTAAATGAACGGTTTAACCTAGAAGAACGAAATTTGGTGAGCCAAGTGGGATTGGTGTACTGATCATTACCTGCAAGTATCATCAAGATTGGGTGAAAAAAATGTTTGCTGAGATTTCAGGAACCTCGTAGTTTTTTGGAAGCTTGGGAACCCCTTCCAATGAATGTGATTCTCGTCAGTCTCTGCTTGGGGCTACTTCAATAGGACACAAACCATAGCGATAGAACTTGGAACTACATTATTGTGCCAAGTTTCAAAGAGCTAGCACAAACCGTGTTTGTTTTAGAGTTCCAACTACATGTATCCATATAGGAGAAAACAGAGTGAAACCTAAACATGAAAACGGTTACTGCAAAGGAACGGTTTAACCTACAAGAACGAAATTTGGTGAGCCAAGTGGGACTGGTGTACTGATCATTACCTGCAAGTATCATCAAGATTGGGTGAAAAAATGTTTGCTGAGATTTCAGGAAACTCGTAGTTTTTTGTAAGCTTTTGAACCCCTTCCAATGAATGTGATTCTCGTCAGCCTCTGCTTGGGGCTACTTCAATAGGACACAAACCACAGCGATAGAACTCTTAACTACATTATTGTGCCAAGTTTAAAAGAGCAAGCACAAACCGTGTTTGATTTAGAGTTCCAACTACATGTATCCATATAGGAGAAAACAGAGTGAAACCTAAACATGAAAACGGTTACTGTAAATGAACGGTTTAACCTAGAAGAACGAAATTTGGTGAGCCAAGTGGGATTGGTGTACTGATCATTACCTGCAGTATCATCAAGATTGGGTGAAAAAAATGTTTGTGAGATTTCAGGAAACTCGTAGTTTTTTGGAAGCTTGGCAACCCCTTCCAATGAATGTGATTCTCGTAAGTCTCTGCTTGGGGCTACTTCCATAGGACACAAACCATAGCGATAGAACTTGGAACTACATTATTGTGCCAAGTTTCAAAGAGCTAGCACAAACCGTGTTTGATTTAGAGTTCCAACTACATGTATCCATATAGGAGAAAACAGAGTGAAACCTAAACATGAAAACGGTTACTGCAAAGGAACGGTTTAACCTACAAGAACGAAATTTGGTGAGCCAAGTGGGACTGGTGTACTGATCATTACCTGCAAGTATCATCAAGATTGGGAGAAAAAATGTTTGCTGAGATTTCAGGAAACTCGTAGTTTTATGGAAGCTTGGCAACCCCTTCCAATGAATGTAATTCTCGTAAGTCTCTGCTTGGGGCTACTTCAATAGGACACAAATCATAGCGATAGAACTTGGAACTACATTATTGTGCCAAGTTTCAAAGAGTTAGCACAAACCGTGTTTGATTTAGAGTTCCAACTACATGTATCCATATAGGAGAAAACAGAGTGAAACCTAAACATGAAAACGGTTACTGCAAAGGAACGGTTTAACCTAGAAGAACGAAATTTGGTGAGCCAAGTGGGACTGGTGTACTGATCATTACCTGCAAGTATCATCAAGATTGGGTGAAAAAATGTTTGCTCAGATTTCAGGAAACTCGTAGTGTTTTGGAAGCTTGGCAACCCCTTCCAATGAATGTGATTCTCGTCAGTCTCTGCTTGGGGCTACTTTAATAGGACACAAACCATAGCGATAGAACTTGGAACTACATTATTGTGCCAGGTTTCAAAGAGCTAGCACAAACCGTGTTTGATTTAGAGTTCCAACTACATGTATCCATATAGGAGAAAACAGAGTGAAAAATAAACATGAAAACGGTTACTGCAAAGGAACGGTTTAACCAAGAAGAACGAAATTTAGTGAGCCAAGTGGGATTGGTGTACTGCTCATTACCTGCAAGTATCATCAAGATTGGGTGAAAAAATGTTTGCTGAGATTTCAGGAAACTCGTAGTTTTTTGGAAGCTTGGCAACCCCTTCCAATGAATGTGATTCTCGTCAGTCTCTGCTTGGGGCTACTTCAATAGGACACAAACCATAGCGATAGAACTTGGAACTACATTATTGTGCCAAGTTTCAAAGAACTAGCACAAACCGTGTTTGATTTAGAGTTCCAACTACATGTATCCATATAGGAGAAAACAGAATGAAAACTAAACATGAAAATGTTTACTGCAAAGTAACGGTTTAACCTAGAAGAACGAAATTTGGTGAGCCAAGTGGGACTGGTGTACTGATTATTACCTGCAAGTATCATCAAGATTGGGTGAAAAAATGTTTGCTGAGATTACAGGAAACTCGTAGTTTTTTGGAAGCTTGGCAACCCCTTCCAATGAATGTGATTCTCGTCAGTCTCTGCTTGGGGCGACTTCCATAGGACACAAACCATAGCGATAGAACTTGGAACTACATTATTGTGCCAAGTTTAATAGAGCTAGCACAAACCGTGTTTGATTTAGAGTTCCAACTACATGTATCCATATAGGAGAAAACAGAGTGAAACCTAAACATGAAAACGGTTACTGCAAAGGAACGGTTTAACCTAGAAGAACGAAATTTGGTGAGCCAAGTGGGATTGGTGTACTGATCATTAGCTGCCAGTATCATCAAGATTGGGTGAAAAAAATGTTTGCTGAGATTTCAGGAAACTCGTAGTTTTTTGGAAGCTTGGGAACCCCTTCCAATGAATGTGATTCTCGTCAGTCTCTGCTTGGGGCTACTTCAATAGGACACAAACCATAGCGATAGAACTTGGAACTACATTATTATGCCAAGTTTCAAAGAGCTAGCACAAACCGTGTTTGTTTTAGAGTTCCAACTACATGTATCCATATAGGAGAAAACAGAGTGAAACCTAAACATGAAAACGGTTACTGCAAAGGAACGGTTTAACCTAGAAGAACGAAATTTGGTGAGCCAAGTGGGACTGGTGTACTGATCATTACCTGCAAGTATCATCAAGATTGGGTGAAAAAATGTTTGCTGAGATTTCAGGAAACTCGTAGTTTTATGGAAGCTTGGCAACCCCTTCCAATGAATGTAATTCTCGTAAGTCTCTGCTTGGGGCTACTTCAATAGGACACAAACCATAGCGATAGAACTTGGAACTGCATTATTGTGCCAAGTTCCAAAGAGCTAGCACAAACCGTGTTTTATTTAGAGTTCCAACTACATGTATCCATATAGGAGAAAACAGAGTGAAACCTAAACATGAAAACTGTTACTGCAAAGGAACGGTTTAACATAGAAGAACGAAATTTGGTGAGCCAAGTGGGACTGGTGTACTGATCATTACCTGCAAGTATCATCAAGATTGGGTGAAAAAATGTTTGCTGAGATTTCAGGAAACTCGTAGTTTTTTGTAAGCTTTTGAACCCCTTCCAATGAATGTGATTCTCGTCAGCCTCTGCTTGGGGCTACTTCAATAGGACACAAACCACAGCGATAGAACTCGGAACTACATTATTGTGCCAAGTTTAAAAGAGCAAGCACAAACCGTGTTTGATTTAGAGTTCCAACTACATGTATCCATATAGGAGAAAACAGAGTGAAACCTAAACATGAAAACGGTTACTGTAAATGAACGGTTTAACCTAGAAGAACGAAATTTGGTGAGCCAAGTGGAACTGGTGTACTGATCATTACCTGCAAGTATCATCAAGATTGGGTGAAAAAATGTTTGCTCAGATTTCAGGAAACTCGTAGTGTTTTGGAAGCTTGGCAACCCCTTCCAATGTATGTGATTCTCGTCAGTCTCTGCTTGGGGCTACTTCAATAGGACACAAACCATAGCGATAGAACTTGGAACTACATTATTGTGCCAAGTATCAAAGAGCTAGCACAAACCGTGTTTGTTTTAGAGTTCCAACTACATGTATCCATATAGGAGAAAACAGAGTGAAACCTAAACATGAAAACGGTTACTGCAAAGGAACGGTTTAACCTAGAAGAACGAAATTTGGTGAGCCCAGTGGGACAGGTGTACTGATCATTACCTGCAAGTATCATCAAGATTGGGTGAAAAAATGTTTGCTGAGATTTCAGGAAACTCGTAGTTTTTTGGACCTTGGCAACCCCTTTCAATGTAAGTGATTCTCGTCAGTCTCTGCGTGGGGCTACTTCCATAAGACACAAACCATAGCGATAGAACTTGGAACTACATTATTGTGCCAAGTTTCAAAGAGCTAGCACAAACCGTGTTTGATTTAGAGTTCCAACTACATGTATCCATATAGGAGAAAACAGAGTGAAACCTAAACATGAAAACGGTTACTGCAAAGGAATGGTTTAACCTAGAAGAACGAAATTTGGTGAGCCAAGTGGGACTGGTGTACTGATCATTACCTGCAAGTATCATCAAGATTGGGTGAAAAAATGTTTGCTGAGATTTCAGGAAACTCGTAGTTTTTTGTAAGCTTTTGAACCCCTTCCAATGAATGTGATTCTCGTCAGTCTCTGCTTGGGGCTACTTTAATAGGACACAAACCATAGCGATAAAATTGGAACTACATTATTTTGCCAGGTTTCAAAGAGCTAGCACAAACCGTGTTTGATTTAGAGTTCCAACTACATGTATCCATATAGGAGAAAACAGAGTGAAACCTAAACATGAAAACGGTTACTGCAAAGGAACGGTTTAACCTAGAAGAACGAAATTTGGTGAGCCAAGTGGGACTGGTGTACTGATCATTACCTGCAAGTATCATCAAGATTGGGTGAAAAAATGTTTGCTGAGATTTCAGGAAACTCGTAGTTTTTTGTAAGCTTTTGAACCCCTTCCAATGAATGTGATTCTCGTCAGTCTCTGCTTGGGGCTACTTTAATAGGACACAAACCATAGCGATAGAACTTGGAACTACATTATTTTGCCAGGTTTCAAAGAGCTAGCACAAACCGTGTTTGATTTAGAGTTCCAACTACATGTATCCATATAGGATAAAACAGAGTGAAACCTAAACATGAAAACGGTTACTGCAAAGGAACGGTTTAACCGAGAAGAACGAAATTTGGTGAGCCAAGTGGGACTAGTGTACTGATGATTACCTGAAAGTATCATCAAGATTGGGTGAAAAAATGTTTGCTGAGATTTCAGGAAACTCGTAGTTTTTTTGGAAGCTTGGCAACCCCTTCCAATGAATGTGATTCTCGTCAGCCTCTGCTTGGGGCTACTTCAATAGGACACAAACCACAGCGATAGAACTCGGAACTACATTATTGTGCCAAGTTTAAAAGAGCAAGCACAAACCGTGTTTGATTTAGAGTTCCAACTACATGTATCCATATAGGAGAAAACAGAGTGAAACCTAAACATGAAAACGGATACTGTAAATGAACGGTTTAACCTAGAAGAACGAAATTTGGTGAGCCAAGTGGGATTGGTGTACTGATCATTACCTGCAAGTATCATCAAGATTGGGTGAAAAAAATGTTTGCTGAGATTTCAGGAACCTCGTAGTTTTTTGGAAGCTTGGGAACCCCTTCCAATGAATGTGATTCTCGTCAGTCTCTGCTTGGGGCTACTTCAATAGGACACAAACCATAGCGATAGAACTTGGAACTACATTATTGTGCCAAGTTTCAAAGAGCTAGCACAAACCGTGTTTGTTTTAGAGTTCCAACTACATGTATCCATATAGGAGAAAACAGAGTGAAACCTAAACATGAAAACGGTTACTGCAAAGGAACGGTTTAACCTACAAGAACGAAATTTGGTGAGCCAAGTGGGACTGGTGTACTGATCATTACCTGCAAGTATCATCAAGATTGGGTGAAAAAATGTTTGCTGAGATTTCAGGAAACTCGTAGTTTTTTGTAAGCTTTTGAACCCCTTCCAATGAATGTGATTCTCGTCAGCCTCTGCTTGGGGCTACTTCAATAGGACACAAACCACAGCGATAGAACTCGGAACTACATTATTGTGCCAAGTTTAAAAGAGCAAGCACAAACCGTGTTTGATTTAGAGTTCCAACTACATGTATCCATATAGGAGAAAACAGAGTGAAACCTAAACATGAAAACGGTTACTGTAAATGAACGGTTTAACCTAGAAGAACGAAATTTGGTGAGCCAAGTGGGATTGGTGTACTGATCATTACCTGCAGTATCATCAAGATTGGGTGAAAAAAATGTTTGCTGAGATTTCAGGAAACTCGTAGTTTTTTGGAAGCTTGGCAACCCCTTCCAATGAATGTGATTCTCGTAAGTCTCTGCTTGGGGCTACTTCCATAGGACACAAACCATAGCGATAGAACTTGGAACTACATTATTGTGCCAAGTTTCAAAGAGCTAGCACAAACCGTGTTTGATTTAGAGTTCCAACTACATGTATCCATATAGGAGAAAACAGAGTGAAACCTAAACATGAAAACGGTTACTGCAAAGGAACGGTTTAACCTACAAGAACGAAATTTGGTGAGCCAAGTGGGACTGGTGTACTGATCATTACCTGCAAGTATCATCAAGATTGGGAGAAAAAATGTTTGCTGAGATTTCAGGAAACTCGTAGTTTTATGGAAGCTTGGCAACCCCTTCCAATGAATGTAATTCTCGTAAGTCTCTGCTTGGGGCTACTTCAATAGGACACAAATCATAGCGATAGAACTTGGAACTACATTATTGTGCCAAGTTTCAAAGAGTTAGCACAAACCGTGTTTGATTTAGAGTTCCAACTACATGTATCCATATAGGAGAAAACAGAGTGAAACCTAAACATGAAAACGGTTACTGCAAAGGAACGGTTTAACCTAGAAGAACGAAATTTGGTGAGCCAAGTGGGACTGGTGTACTGATCATTACCTGCAAGTATCATCAAGATTGGGTGAAAAAATGTTTGCTCAGATTTCAGGAAACTCGTAGTGTTTTGGAAGCTTGGCAACCCCTTCCAATGAATGTGATTCTCGTCAGTCTCTGCTTGGGGCTACTTTAATAGGACACAAACCATAGCGATAGAACTTGGAACTACATTATTGTGCCAGGTTTCAAAGAGCTAGCACAAACCGTGTTTGATTTAGAGTTCCAACTACATGTATCCATATAGGAGAAAACAGAGTGAAAAATAAACATGAAAACGGTTACTGCAAAGGAACGGTTTAACCAAGAAGAACGAAATTTAGTGAGCCAAGTGGGATTGGTGTACTGCTCATTACCTGCAAGTATCATCAAGATTGGGTGAAAAAATGTTTGCTGAGATTTCAGGAAACTCGTAGTTTTTTGGAAGCTTGGCAACCCCTTCCAATGAATGTGATTCTCGTCAGTCTCTGCTTGGGGCTACTTCAATAGGACACAAACCATAGCGATAGAACTTGGAACTACATTATTGTGCCAAGTTTCAAAGAACTAGCACAAACCGTGTTTGATTTAGAGTTCCAACTACATGTATCCATATAGGAGAAAACAGAATGAAAACTAAACATGAAAATGTTTACTGCAAAGTAACGGTTTAACCTAGAAGAACGAAATTTGGTGAGCCAAGTGGGACTGGTGTACTGATTATTACCTGCAAGTATCATCAAGATTGGGTGAAAAAATGTTTGCTGAGATTACAGGAAACTCGTAGTTTTTTGGAAGCTTGGCAACCCCTTCCAATGAATGTGATTCTCGTCAGTCTCTGCTTGGGGCGACTTCCATAGGACACAAACCATAGCGATAGAACTTGGAACTACATTATTGTGCCAAGTTTAATAGAGCTAGCACAAACCGTGTTTGATTTAGAGTTCCAACTACATGTATCCATATAGGAGAAAACAGAGTGAAACCTAAACATGAAAACGGTTACTGCAAAGGAACGGTTTAACCTAGAAGAACGAAATTTGGTGAGCCAAGTGGGATTGGTGTACTGATCATTAGCTGCCAGTATCATCAAGATTGGGTGAAAAAAATGTTTGCTGAGATTTCAGGAAACTCGTAGTTTTTTGGAAGCTTGGGAACCCCTTCCAATGAATGTGATTCTCGTCAGTCTCTGCTTGGGGCTACTTCAATAGGACACAAACCATAGCGATAGAACTTGGAACTACATTATTATGCCAAGTTTCAAAGAGCTAGCACAAACCGTGTTTGTTTTAGAGTTCCAACTACATGTATCCATATAGGAGAAAACAGAGTGAAACCTAAACATGAAAACGGTTACTGCAAAGGAACGGTTTAACCTAGAAGAACGAAATTTGGTGAGCCAAGTGGGACTGGTGTACTGATCATTACCTGCAAGTATCATCAAGATTGGGTGAAAAAATGTTTGCTGAGATTTCAGGAAACTCGTAGTTTTATGGAAGCTTGGCAACCCCTTCCAATGAATGTAATTCTCGTAAGTCTCTGCTTGGGGCTACTTCAATAGGACACAAACCATAGCGATAGAACTTGGAACTGCATTATTGTGCCAAGTTCCAAAGAGCTAGCACAAACCGTGTTTTATTTAGAGTTCCAACTACATGTATCCATATAGGAGAAAACAGAGTGAAACCTAAACATGAAAACTGTTACTGCAAAGGAACGGTTTAACATAGAAGAACGAAATTTGGTGAGCCAAGTGGGACTGGTGTACTGATCATTACCTGCAAGTATCATCAAGATTGGGTGAAAAAATGTTTGCTGAAATTTCAGGAAACTCGTAGTGTTTTGGAAGCTTTTGAACCCCTTCCAATGAATGTGATTCTCGTCAGTCTCTGCTTGGGGCTACTTTAATAGGACACAAACCATAGCGATAGAACTTGGAACTACATTATTGTGCCACGTTTCAAAGAGCTAGCACAAACCGTGTTTGATTTAGAGTTCCAACTACATGTATCCATATAGGAGAAAACAGAGTGAAAAATAAACATGAAAACGGTTACTGCAAAGGAACGGTTTAACCAAGAAGAACGAAATTTAGTGAGCCAAGTGGGACTGGTGTACTTATCATTACCTGCAAGTATCATCAAGATTGGGTGAAAAAATGTTTGCTGAGATTTCATGAAACTCGTAGTTTTTTGGAAGCTTGGCAACCCCTTCCAATGAATGTGATTCTCGTCAGTCTCTGCTTGGGGCTACTTCAATAGGACACAAACCATAGCGATAGAACTTGGAACTACATTATTGTGCCAAGTTTCAAAGAACTAGCACAAACCGTGTTTGATTTAGAGTTCCAACTACATGTATCCATATAGGAGAAAACATATTGAAACCTAAACATGAAAACGGTTACTGCAAAGGAACGGTTTAACCTAGAAGAACGAAATTTGGTGAGCCAAGTGGGACTGGTGTACTGATCATTACCTTCAAGTATCATCAAGATTGGTTGAAAAAATGTTTGCTGAGATTTCAGGAAACTCGTAGTTTTTTGGAAGCTTGGGAACCCCTTCCAATGAATGTGATTCTCGTCAGTCTCTGCTTGGGGCTACTTCCATAGGACACAAACCATAGCGAAAGAACTTGGAACTACATTATTGTGCCAAGTTTCAAAGAGCTAGCACAAACCGTGTTTGTTTTAGAGTTCCAACTACATGTATCCATATAGGAGAAAACAGAGTGAAACCTAAACATGAAAACGGTTACTGCAAAGGAACGGTTTAACCTAGAAGAACGAAATTTGGTGAGCCAAGTGGGATTGGTGTACTGATCATTAGCTGCCAGTATCATCAAGATTGGGTGAAAAAATGTTTGCTGAGATTTCAGGAAACTCGTAGTTTTTTGGAAGCTTGGCAACCCCTTCCAATGAATGTGATTCTCGTCAGTCTCTGCTTGGGGCTACTTCAATAGGACACAAACCATAGCGATAGAAGTTGGAACTACATTATTGTGCCAAGTTTCAAAGAACTAGCACAAACCGTGTTTGATTTAGAGTTCCAACTACATGTATCCACATAGGAGAAAACAGAGTGAAACCTAAACATGAAAACGGTTACTGCAAAGGAACGGTTTAACCTAGAAGAACGAAATTTGGTGAGCCAAGTGGGACTGGTGTACTGATCATTACCTGCAAGTATCATCAAGATTGGGTGAAAAAATGTTTGCTGAGATTTCAGGAAACACGTAGTTTTATGGAAGCTTGGGAACCCCTTCCAATGAATGTAATTCTCGTAAGTCTCTGCTTGGGGCTACTTCAATAGGACACAAACCATAGCGATAGAACTTGGAACTGCATTATTGTGCCAAGTTCCAAGGAGCTAGCACAAACCGTGTTTTATTTAGAGTTCCAACTACATGTATCCATATAGGAGAAAACAGAGTGAAACCTAAACATGAAAACGGTTACTGCAAAGGAACGGTTTAACATAGAAGAACGAAATTTGGTGAGCCAAGTGGGACTGTTGTACTGATCATTACCTGCAAGTATCATCAAGTTTGGGTGAAAAAATGTTTGCTGAGATTTCAGGAAACTCGTAGTTTTTTGTAAGCTTTTGAACCCCTTCCAATGAATGTGATTCTCGTCAGTCTCTGCTTGGGTCTACTTCCATAGGACACAAACCATAGCGATAGAACTTGGAACTACATTATTGTGCCAAGTTTCAAAGAGCTAGCACAAACCGTGTTTGATTTAGAGTTCCAACTACATGTATCCATATAGGAGAAAACAGATGAAACCTAAACATGAATATGGTTACTGCAAAGTAACGGGTTAACCTAGAAGAACGAAGATTGGTGAGCCAAGTGGGACTGGTGTACTGATCATTACCTGCAAGTATCATCAAGATTGGGTGAAAAAATGTTTGCTGAGATTTCAGGAAACTCGTAGTTTTTGGAAGCTTGGCAACCCCTTTCAATGAATGTGATTCTCGTCAGCCTCTGCTTGGGGCTACTTCAATAGGACACAAACCATAGCGATAGAACTTGGAACTACATTATTGTGCCAAGTTTCAAAGAACTAGCACAAACCGTGTTTGATTTAGAGTTCCAACTACATGTATCCATATAGGAGAAAACAGAGTGAAACCTAAACATGAAAACGGTTACTGCAAAGGAACGGTTTAACCTAGAAGAACGAAATTTGGTGAGCCAAGTGGGATTGGTGTACTGATCATTAGCTGCCAGTATCATCAAGATTGGGTGAAAAAAATGTTTGCTGAGATTTCAGGAATCTCGTAGTTTTTTGGAAGCTTGTGAACCCCTTCCAATGAATGTGATTCTCGTCAGTCTCTGCTTGGGGCTACTTCAATAGGACACAAACCATAGCGATAGAACTTGGAACTACATTATTATGCCATGTTTCAAAGAGCTAGCACAAACCGTGTTTGTTTTAGAGTTCCAACTACATGTATCCATATAGGAGAAAACAGAGTGAAACCTAAACATGAAAACGGTTACTGCAAAGGAACGGTTTAACCTAGAAGAACGAAATTTGGTGAGCCAAGTGGGACTGGTGTACTGATCATTACTTGCAAGTATCATCAAGATTGGGTGAAAAAATGTTTGCTGAGATTTCAGGAAACTCGTAGTGTTTTGGAAGCTTTTGAACCCCTTCCAATGAATGTGATACTCGTCAGTCTCTGCTTGGGTCTACTTCCATAGGACACAAACCATAGCGATAGAACTTGGAACTACATTATTGTGCCAAGTTTCAAAGAGCTAGCACAAACCGTGTTTGATATAGAGTTCCAACTACATGTATCCATATAGGAGAAAACAGAGTGAAACCTAAACATGAATATGGTTACTGCAAAGTAACGGGTAAACCTAGAAGAACGAAGTTTGGTGAGCCAAGTGGGACTGGTGTACTGATCATTACCTGCAAGTATCATCAAGATTGGGTGAAAAAATGTTTGCTGAGATTTCAGGAAACTCGTAGTTTTAAGGAAGCTTGGCAACCCCTTTCAATGAATGTGATTCTCGTCAGTCTCTGCTTGGGGCTACTTCAATAGGACACAAACCATAGCGATAGAACTTGGAACTACATTATTGTGCCAAGTTTCAAAGAGCTAGCACAAACCGTGTTTGATTTAGAGTTCCAACTACATGTATCCATATAGGAGAAAACAGA
Source organism: Urocitellus parryii (assembly GCF_045843805.1). Lineage (NCBI taxonomy): Eukaryota > Metazoa > Chordata > Mammalia > Rodentia > Sciuridae > Urocitellus > Urocitellus parryii. Next base: position 25,173 of record NW_027552081.1, on the reverse strand, counting down.
GTGAAACCTAAACATGAAAACGGTTACTGCAAAGGAACGGTTTAACCTAGAAGAACGAAATTTGGTGAGCCAAGTGGGACTGGTGTACTGATCATTACCTGCAAGTATCATCAAGATTGGGTGAAAAAATGTTTGCTCAGATTTCAGGAAACTCGTAGTGTTTTGGAAGCTTGGCAACCCCTTCCAATGAATGTGATTCTCGTCAGTCTCTGCTTGGGGCTACTTTAATAGGACACAAACCATAGCGATAGAACTTGGAACTACATTATTGTGCCAGGTTTCAAAGAGCTAGCACAAACCGTGTTTGATTTAGAGTTCCAACTACATGTATCCATATAGGAGAAAACAGAGTGAAAAATAAACATGAAAACGGTTACTGCAAAGGAACGGTTTAACCAAGAAGAACGAAATTTAGTGAGCCAAGTGGGACTGGTGTACTGATCATTACCTGCAAGTATCATCAAGATTGGGTGAAAAAATGTTTGCTGAGATTTCAGGAAACTCGTAGTTTTTTGGAAGCTTGGCAACCCCTTCCAATGAATGTGATTCTCGTCAGTCTCTGCTTGGGGCTACTTCAATAGGACACAAACCATAGCGATAGAACTTGGAACTACATTATTGTGCCAAGTTTCAAAGAACTAGCACAAACCGTGTTTGATTTAGAGTTCCAACTACATGTATCCATATAGGAGAAAACAGAGTGAAACCTAAACATGAAAACGGTTACTGCAAAGGAACGGTTTAACATAGAAGAACGAAATTTGGTGAGCCAAGTGGGACTGGTGTACTGATCATTACCTGCAAGTATCATCAAGTTTGGGTGAAAAAATGTTAGCTGAGATTTCAGGAAACTCGTAGTTTTTGGAAGCTTGGCAACCCCTTTCAATGAATGTGATTCTCGTCAGTCTCTGCTTGGGGCTACTTCAATAGGACACAAACCATAGCGATAGAACTTGGAACTACATTATTGTGCCAAGTTTCAAAGAGCTAGCACAAACCGTGTTTGATTTAGAGTTCCAACTACATGTATCCATATAGGAGAAAACAGATGAAACCTAAACATGAATATGGTTACTGCAAAGTAACGGGTTAACCTAGAAGAACGAAGATTGGTGAGCCAAGTGGGACTGGTGTACTGATCATTACCTGCAAGTATCATCAAGATTGGGTGAAAAAATGTTTGCTGAGATTTCAGGAAACTCGTAGTTTTTTGGAAGCTTGGCAACCCCTTCCAATGAATGTGATTCTCGTCAGTCTCTGCTTGGGGCTACTTCAATAGGACACAAACCATAGCGATAGAACTTGGAACTACATTATTGTGCCAAGTTTCAAAGAACTAGCACAAACCATGTTTGATTTAGAGTTCCAACTACATGTATCCATATAGGAGAAAACAGATTGAAAACTAAACATGAAAATGGTTACTGCAAAGTAACGGTTTAACCTAGAAGAACGAAATTTGGTGAGCCAAGTGGGACTGGTGTACTGATTATTACCTGCAAGTATCATCAAGATTGGGTGAAAAAATGTTTGCTGAGATTACAGGAAACTCGTAGTTTTTTGGAAGCTTGGCAACCCCTTCCAATGAATGTGATTCTCGTCAGTCTCTGCTTGGGGCTACTTCCATAGGACACAAACCATAGCGATAGAACTTGGAACTACATTATTGTGCCAAGTTTAAAAGAGCTAGCACAAACCGTGTTTGATTTAGAGTTCCAACTACATGTATCCATATAGGAGAAAACAGAGTGAAACCTAAACATGAAAACGGTTACTGCAAAGGAACGGTTTAACCTAGAAGAACGAAATTTGGTGAGCCAAGTGGGACTGCTGTACTGATCATTACCTTCAAGTATCATCAAGATTGGGTGAAAAAATGTTTGCTGAGATTTCAGGAAACTCGTAGTTTTTTGGAAGCTTTGAACCCCTTCCAATGAATGTGATTCTCGTCAGTCTCTGTTTGGGGCTACTTCCATAGGACAGAAACCATAGCGATAGAACTTGGAACTACATTATTGTGCCAAGTTTAAAAGAGCTAGCACAAACCGTGTTTGATTTAGAGTTCCAACTACATGTATCCCTATATGAGAAAACAGAGTGAAACCTAAACATGAAAACGGTTACTGCAAAGGAACGGTTTAACCTAGAAGAACAAAATTTGGTGAGCCAAGTGGGATTGGTGTACTGATCATTAGCTGCCAGTATCATCAAGATTGGGTGAAAAAAATGTTTGCTGAGATTTCAGGAAACTCGTAGTTTTTTGGAAGCTTGGGAACCCCTTCCAATGAATGGGATTCTCGTCAGTCTCTGCTTGGGGCTACTTCAATAGGACACAAACCATAGCGATAGAACTTGGAACTACATTATTATGCCAAGTTTCAAAGAGCTAGCACAAACCGTGTTTTATTTAGAGTTCCAACTACATGTATCCATATAGGAGAAAACAGAGTGAAACCTAAACATGAAAACGGTTACTGCAAAGGAACGGTTTAACATAGAAGAACGAAATATGGTGAGCCAAGTGGGACTGGTGTACTGATCATTACCTGCAAGTATCATCAAGATTGGGTGAAAAAATGTTTGCTGAAATTTCAGGAAACTCGTAGTGTTTTGGAAGCTTTTGAACCCCTTCCAATGAATGTGATACTCGTCAGTCTCTGCTTGGGTCTACTTCCATAGGACACAAACCATAGCGATAGAACTTGGAACTACATTATTGTGCCAAGTTTCAAAGAGCTAGCACAAACCGTGTTTGATTTAGAGTTCCAACTACATGTATCCATATAGGAGAAAACAGAGTGAAACCTAAACATGAATATGGTTACTGCAAAGTAACGGGTAAACCTAGAAGAACGAAGTTTGGTGAGCCAAGTGGGACTGGTGTACTGATCATTACCTGCAAGTATCATCAAGATTGGGTGAAAAAATGTTTGCTGAGATATCAGGAAACTCGTAGTTTTTGGAAGCTTGGCAACCCCTTTCAATGAATGTGATTCTCGTCAGTCTCTGCTTGGGACTACTTCAATAGGACACAAACCATAGCGATAGAACTTGGAACTACATTATTGTGCCAAGTTTCAAAGAACTAGCACAAACCGTGTTTGATTTAGAGTTCCAAATACATGTATCCATATAGGAGAAAACAGAGTGAAACCTAAACATGAAAACGGTTACTGCAAAGGAACGGTTTAACCTAGAAGAACGAAATATGGTGAGCCAAGTGGGACTGGTGTACTGATCATTACTTGCAAGTATCATCAAGATTGGGTGAAAAAATGTTTGCTGAGATTTCAGGAAACTCGTAGTTTTTTGGAAGCTTGGCAACCCCTTCCAATGAATGTGATTCTCATCAGTCTCTGCTTGGGGCTACTTCCATTTGACCCAAACCATAGCGATAGAACTTGGAACTACATTATTGTGCCAAGTTTCAAAGAGCTAGCACAAACCGTGTTTGATTTAGAGTTCCAACTACATGTATCCATATAGGAGAAAACAGAGTGAAACCTAAACATGAAAACGGTTACTGCAAAGGAACGTTTTAACCTACAAGAACGAAATTTGGTGAGCCATGTGGGACTGGTGTACTGATCATTACCTGCCAGTACCATCAAGATTGGGTGAAAAAATGTTTGCTGAGATTTCAGGAAACTCGTAGTTTTTTGTAAGCTTTTGAACCCCTTCCAATGAATGTGATTCTCGTCAGTCTCTGCTTGGGGCTACTTCCATAGGACACAAACCATAGCGATAGAACTTGGAACTACATTATTGTGCCAAGTTTCAAAGAGTTAGCACAAACCGTGTTTGATTTAGAGTTCCAAATACATGTATCCATATAGGAGAAAACAGAGTGAAACCTAAACATGAAAACGGTTACTGCAAAGGAACGGTTTAACCTAGAAGAACGAAATTTGGTGAGCCAAGTGGGACTGGTGTATTGATCATAACCTGCAAGTATCATCAAGATTGGGTGAAAAAAGGTTTGCTGAGATTTCAGGAAACTCGTAGTTTTTTGTAAGCTTTTGAACCCCTTCCAATGAATGTGATTCTCGTCAGTCTCTGCTTGGGGCTACTTTAATAGGACACAAACCATAGCGATAGAACTTGGAACTACATTATTGTGCCAGGTTTCAAAGAGCTAGCACAAACCGTGTTTGATTTAGAGTTCCAACTACATGTATCCATATAGGAGAAAACAGAGTGAAACCTAAACATGAAAACGGTTACTGCAAAGGAACGGTTTAACCTAGAAGAACGAAATTTGGTGAGCCAAGTGGGACTGGTGTCCTGATCATTACCTGCAAGTATCATCAAGATTGGGTGAAAAAATGTTTGCTGAGATTTCAGGAAACTCGTAGATTTTTGGATGCTTGGCAACCCCTTCCAATGAATGTGAATCTCATCAGTCTCTGCTTTGTGCTACTTCAATAGGACACAAACCATAGTGATAGATCTTGGTACTACATTATTGTGCCACGTTTCAAAGAGCTAGCACAAACCGTGTTTGATTTAGAGTTCCAAATACATGTATCCATATATGAGAAAACAGAGTGAAACCTAAACATGAAAACGGTTACTGCAAAGGAACGGTTTAACCTAGAAGAACGAAATTTGGTGAGCCAAGTGGATTGGTGTACTTATCATTACCTGCCAGTATCATCAAGATTGGGTGAAAAAATGTTTGCTGAGATTTCAGGAAACTCGTAGTTTTTTGGAAGCTTTTGAACCCCTTCCAATGAATGTGATTCTCGTCAGTCTCTGCTTGGGGCTACTTCAATAGGACACAAACCATAGTGATAGAACTTGGAACTACAGTATTGTGCCAAGTTTCAAAGAGCTACCACAAACCGTGTTTGATTTAGAGTTCCAACTACATGTATCCATGTAGGAGAAAACAGAGTGAAACCTAAACATGAAAACGGTTACTGCAAAGGAACGTTTTAACCTACAAGAATGAAATTTCTTGAGCCAAGTGGGACTGGTGTACTGATCATTACCTGCAAGTATCATCAAGATTGGGTGAAAAAATGTTTGCTGAGATTTCAGGAAACTCGTAGTTTTTGGAAGCTTGGCAACCCCTTTCAATGAATGTGATTCTCGTCAGTCTCTGCTTGGGGCTACTTCAATAGGACACAAACCATAGCGATAGAACTTGGAACTACATTATTGTGCCAAGTTTCAAAGAACTAGCACAAACCGTGTTTGATTTAGAGTTCCAACTACATGTATCCATATAGGAGAAAACATAGTGAAACCTAAACATGAAAACGGTTACTGCAAAGGAACGGTTTAACCTAGAAGAACGAAATTTGGTGAGCCAAGTGGATTGGTGTACTTATCATTACCTGCCAGTATCATCAAGATTGGGTGAAAAAATGTTTGCTGAGATTTCAGGAAACTCGTAGTTTTTTGGAAGCTTGGCAACCCCTTTCAATGAATGTGATTCTCGTCAGTCTCTGCTTGGGGCTACTTCAATAGGACACAAACCATAGTGATAGAACTTGGAACTACATTATTGTGCCAAGTTTCAAAGAGCTACCACAAACCGTGTTTGATTTAGAGTTCCAACTACATGTATCCATATAGGAGAAAACAGAGTGAAACCTAAACATGAAAACGGTTACTGCAAAGGAACGTTTTAACCTACAAGAATGAAATTTCTTGAGCCAAGTGGGACTGGTGTACTGATCATTACCTGCAAGTATCATCAAGATTGGGTGAAAAAATGTTTGCTGAGATTTCAGGAAACTCGTAGTTTTTGGAAGCTTGGCAACCCCTTTCAATGAATGTGATTCTCGTCAGTCTCTGCTTGGGGCTACTTCAATAGGACACAAACCATAGCGATAGAACTTGGAACTACATTATTGTGCCAAGTTTCAAAGAACTAGCACAAACCGTGTTTGATTTAGAGTTCCAACTACATGTATCCATATAGGAGAAAACATAGTGAAACCTAAACATGAAAACGGTTACTGCAAAGGAACGGTTTAACCTAGAAGAACGAAATATGGTGAGACAAGTGGGACTGGTGTACTGATCATTACTTGCAAGTATCATCAAGATTGGGTGAAAAAATGTTTGCTGAGATTTCAGGAAACTCGTAGTTTTTTGGAAGCTTGGCAACCCCTTCCAATGAATGTGATTCTCATCAGTCTCTTCTTGGGGCTACTTCCATAGGACACAAACCATAGCGATAGAACTTGGAACTACATTATTGTGCCAAGTTTCAAAGAGCTAGCACAAACCGTGTTTGATTTAGAGTTCCAACTACATGTATCCATATAGGAGAAAACAGAGTGAAACCTAAACATGAAAACGGTTACTGCAAAGGAACGGTTTAACCTAGAAGAACGAAATTTGGTGAGCCAAGTGGGACTGTTGTACTGATCATTACCTGCAAGTATCATCAAGATTGGGTGAAAAAATATTTGCTGAGATTTCAGGAAACACGTAGTTTTAAGGAAGCTTGGCAACCCCTTCCAATGAATGTGATTCTAGTCAGTCTCTGCTTGGGGCTACTTTAATAGGACAGAAACCATAGCGATAGAACTTGGAACTACATTATTGTGCCAGGTTTCAAAGAGCTAGCACAAACCGTGTTTGATTTAGAGTTCCAACTACATGTATCCATATAGGAGAAAACAGAGTGAAAAATAAACATGAAAACGGTTACTGCAAAGGAACGGTTTAACCAAGAAGAACGAAATTTAGTGAGCCAAGTGGGACTGGTGTACTGATCATTACCTGCAAGTATCATCAAGATTGGGTGAAAAAATGTTTGCTGAGATTTCAGGAAACTCGTAGTTTTTTGGAAGCTTGGCAACCCCTTCCAATGAATGTGATTCTCGTCAGTCTCTGCTTGGGGCTACTTCAATAGGACACAAACCATAGCGATAGAACTTGGAACTACATTATTGTGCCAAGTTTCAAAGAACTAGCACAAACCGTGTTTGAATTAGAGTTCCAACTACATGTATCCATATAGGAGAAAACAGATTGAAAACTAAACATGAAAATGGTTACTGCAAAGTAACGGTTTAACCTAGAAGAACGAAATTTGGTGAGCCAAGTGGGACTGGTGTACTGATTATTACCTGCAAGTATCATCAAGATTGGGTGAAAAAATGTTTGCTGAGATTACAGGAAACTCGTAGTTTTTTGGAAGCTTGGCAATCCCTTCCAATGAATGTGATTCTCGTCAGTCTCTGCTTGGGGCTACTTCCATAGGACACAAACCATAGCGATAGAACTTGGAACTACATTATTGTGCCAAGTTTAAAAGAGCTAGCCCAAACCGTGTTTGATTTAGAGTTCCAACTACATGTATCCATATAGGAGAAAACAGAGTGAAACCTAAACATGAAAACGGTTACTGCAAAGGAACGGTTTAACCTAGAAGAACGAAATTTGGTGAGCCAAGTGGGACTGGTGTACTGATCATTACCTTCAAGTATCATCAAGATTGGGTGAAAAAATGTTTGCTGAGATTTCAGGAAACTCGTAGTTTTTTGGAAGCTTTGAACCCCTTCCAATGAATGTGATTCTCGTCAGTCTCTGCTTGGGGCTACTTCCATAGGACAGAAACCATAGCGAAAGAACTTGGAACTACATTATTGTGCCAAGTTTCAAAGAGCTAGCACAAACCGTGTTTGTTTTAGAGTTCCAACTACATGTATCCATATAGGAGAAAACAGAGTGAAACCTAAACATGAAAACGGTTACTGCAAAGGATCGGTTTAACCTAGAAGAACGAAATTTGGTGAGCCAAGTGGGATTGGTGTACTGATCATTAGCTGCCAGTATCATCAAGATTGGGTGAAAAAATGTTTGCTGAGATTTCAGGAAACTCGTAGTTTTTTGGAAGCTTGGCAACCCCTTCCAATGAATGTGATTCTCGTCAGTCTCTGCTTGGGGCTACTTCAATAGGACACAAACCATAGCGATAGAAGTTGGAACTACATTATTGTGCCAAGTTTCAAAGAACTAGCACAAACCGTGTTTGATTTAGAGTTCCAACTACATGTATCCACATAGGAGAAAACAGAGTGAAACCTAAACATGAAAACGGTTACTGCAAAGGATCGGTTTAACCTAGAAGAACGAAATTTGGTGAGCCAAGTGGGACTGGTGTACTGATCATTACCTTCAAGTATCATCAAGATTGGGTGAAAAAATATTTGCTGAGATTTCAGGAAACTCGTAGTTTTTTGGAAGCTTTGAACCCCTTCCAATGAATGTGATTCTCGTCAGTCTCTGCTTGGGGCTACTTCCATAGGACAGAAACCATAGCGATAGAACTTGGAACTACATTATTGTGCCAAGTTTCAAAGAGCTAGCACAAACCGTGTTTGTTTTAGAGTTCCAACTACATGTATCCATATAGGAGAAAACAGAGTGAAACCTAAACATGAAAACGGTTACTGCAAAGGAACGGTTTAACCTAGAAGAACGAAATTTGGTGAGCCAAGTGGGACTGGTGTACTGATCATTACATGCAAGTATCATCAAGATTGGGTGAAAAAATGTTTGCTGAGATTTCAGGAAACACGTAGTTTTATGGAAGCTTGGGAACCCCTTCCAATGAATGTAATTCTCGTAAGTCTCTGCTTGGGGCTACTTCAATAGGACACAAACCATAGCGATAGAACTTGGAACTGCATTATTGTGCCAAGTTCCAAGGAGCTAGCACAAACCGTGTTTTATTTAGAGTTCCAACTACATGTATCCATATAGGAGAAAACATAGTGAAACCTAAACATGAAAACGGTTACTGCAAAGGAACGGTTTAACATAGAAGAACGAAATTTGGTGAGCCAAGTGGGACTGTTGTACTGATCATTACCTGCAAGTATCATCAAGTTTGGGTGAAAAAATGTTTGCTGAGATTTCAGGAAACTCGTAGTTTTTTGTAAGCTTTTGAACCCCTTCCAATGAATGTGATTCTCGTCAGTCTCTGCTTGGGTCTACTTCCATAGGACACAAACCATAGCGATAGAACTTGGAACTACATTATTGTGCCAAGTTTCAAAGAGCTAGCACAAACCGTGTTTGATTTAGAGTTCCAACTACATGTATCCATATAGGAGAAAACAGATGAAACCTAAACATGAATATGGTTACTGCAAAGTAACGGGTTAACCTAGAAGAACGAAGATTGGTGAGCCAAGTGGGACTGGTGTACTGATCATTACCTGCAAGTATCATCAAGATTGGGTGAAAAAATGTTTGCTGAGATTTCAGGAAACTCGTAGTTTTTGGAAGCTTGGCAACCCCTTTCAATGAATGTGATTCTCGTCAGTCTCTGCTTGGGGCTACTTCAATAGGACACAAACCATAGCGATAGAACTTGGAACTACATTATTGTGCCAAGTTTCAAAGAACTAGCACAAACCGTGTTTGATTTAGAGTTCCAACTACATGTATCCATATAGGAGAAAACAGAGTGAAACCTAAACATGAAAACGGTTACTGCAAAGGAACGGTTTAACCTAGAAGAACGAAATTTGGTGAGCCAAGTGGGATTGGTGTACTGATCATTAGCTGCCAGTATCATCAAGATTGGGTGAAAAAAATGTTTGCTGAGATTTCAGGAAACTCGTAGTTTTTTGGAAGCTTGTGAACCCCTTCCAATGAATGTGATTCTCGTCAGTCTCTGCTTGGGGCTACTTCAATAGGACACAAACCATAGCGATAGAACTTGGAACTACATTATTATGCCAAGTTTCAAAGAGCTAGCACAAACCGTGTTTGTTTTAGAGTTCCAACTACATGTATCCATATAGGAGAAAACAGAGTGAAACCTAAACATGAAAACGGTTACTGCAAAGGAACGGTTTAACCTAGAAGAACGAAATTTGGTGAGCCAAGTGGGACTGGTGTACTGATCATTACTTGCAAGTATCATCAAGATTGGGTTAAAAAAATGTTTGCTGAGATTTCAGGAAACTCGTAGTGTTTTGGAAGCTTTTGAACCCCTTCCAATGAATGTGATACTCGTCAGTCTCTGCTTGGGTCTACTTCCATAGGACACAAACCATAGCGATAGAACTTGGATCTACATTATTGTGCCAAGTTTCAAAGAGCTAGCACAAACCGTGTTTGATGTAGAGTTCCAACTACATGTATCCATATAGGAGAAAACACAGTGAAACCTAAACATGAATATGGTTACTGCAAAGTAACGGGTAAACCTAGAAGAACGAAGTTTGGTGAGCCAAGTGGGACTGGTGTACTGATCATTACCTGCAAGTATCATCAAGATTGGGTGAAAAAATGTTTGCTGAGATTTCAGGAAACTCGTAGTTTTAAGGAAGCTTGGCAACCCCTTTCAATGAATGTGATTCTCGTCAGTCTCTGCTTGGGGCTACTTCAATAGGACACAAACCATAGCGATAGAACTTGGAACTACATTATTGTGCCAAGTTTCAAAGAGCTAGCACAAACCGTGTTTGATTTAGAGTTCCAACTACATGTATCCATATAGGAGAAAACAGAGTGAAACCTAAACATGAAAACGGTTACTGCAAAGGAACGGTTTAACCTAGAAGAACGAAATTTGGTGAGCCAAGTGGGACTGGTGTACTGATCATTACCTGCAAGTATCATCAAGATTGGGTGAAAAAATGTTTGCTCAGATTTCAGGAAACTCGTAGTGTTTTGGAAGCTTGGCAACCCCTTCCAATGAATGTGATTCTCGTCAGTCTCTGCTTGGGGCTACTTTAATAGGACACAAACCATAGCGATAGAACTTGGAACTACATTATTGTGCCAGGTTTCAAAGAGCTAGCACAAACCGTGTTTGATTTAGAGTTCCAACTACATGTATCCATATAGGAGAAAACAGAGTGAAAAATAAACATGAAAACGGTTACTGCAAAGGAACGGTTTAACCAAGAAGAACGAAATTTAGTGAGCCAAGTGGGACTGGTGTACTGATCATTACCTGCAAGTATCATCAAGATTGGGTGAAAAAATATTTCCTGAGATTTCAGGAAACTCGTAGTTTTTTGGAAGCTTGGCAACCCCTTCCAATGAATGTGATTCTCGTCAGTCTCTGCTTGGGGCTACTTCAATAGGACACAAACCATAGCGATAGAACTTGGAACTACATTATTGTGCCAAGTTTCAAAGAACTAGCACAAACCGTGTTTGATTTAGAGTTCCAACTACATGTATCCATATAGGAGAAAACAGAGTGAAACCTAAACATGAAAACGGTTACTGCAAAGGAAAGGTTTAACATAGAAGAACGAAATTTGGTGAGCCAAGTGGGACTGGTGTACTGATCATTACCTGCAAGTATCATCAAGTTTGGGTGAAAAAATGTTAGCTGAGATTTCAGGAAACTCGTAGTTTTTGGAAGCTTGGCAACCCCTTTCAATGAATGTGATTCTCGTCAGTCTCTGCTTGGGGCTACTTCAATAGGACACAAACCATAGCGATAGAACTTGGAACTACATTATTGTGCCAAGTTTCAAAGAGCTAGCACAAACCGTGTTTGATTTAGAGTTCCAACTACATGTATCCATATAGGAGAAAACAGATGAAACCTAAACATGAATATGGTTACTGCAAAGTAACGGGTTAACCTAGAAGAACGAAGATTGGTGAGCCAAGTGGGACTGGTGTACTGATCATTACCTGCAAGTATCATCAAGATTGGGTGAAAAAATGTTTGCTGAGATTTCAGGAAACTCGTAGTTTTTTGGAAGCTTGGCAACCCCTTCCAATGAATGTGATTCTCGTCAGTCTCTGCTTGGGGCTACTTCAATAGGACACAAACCATAGCGATAGAACTTGGAACTAAATTATTGTGCCAAGTTTCAAAGAGCTAGCACAAACCGTGTTTGATTTAGAGTTCCAACTACATGTATCCATATAGGAGAAAACAGATTTAACCTAAACATGAATATGGTTACTGCAAAGTAACGGGTTAACCTAGAAGAACGAAGATTGGTGAGCCAAGTGGGACTGGTGTACTGATCATTACCTGCAAGTATCATCAAGATTGGGTGAAAAAATGTTTGCTGAGATTTCAGGAAACTCGTAGTTTTTTGGAAGCTTGGCAACCCCTTCCAATGAATGTGATTCTCGTCAGTCTCTGCTTGGGGCTACTTCCATAGGACAGAAACCATAGCGATAGAACTTGGAACTACATTATTGTGCCAAGTTTAAAAGAGCTAGCACAAACCGTGTTTGATTTAGAGTTCCAACTACATGTATCCCTATATGAGAAAACAGAGTGAAACCTAAACATGAAAACGGTTACTGCAAAGGAACGGTTTAACCTAGAAGAACAAAATTTGGTGAGCCAAGTGGGATTGGTGTACTGATCATTAGCTGCCAGTATCATCAAGATTGGGTGAAAAAAATGTTTGCTGAGATTTCAGGAAACTCGTAGTTTTTTGGAAGCTTGGGAACCCCTTCCAATGAATGTGATTCTCGTCAGTCTCTGCTTGGGGCTACTTCAATAGGACACAAACCATAGCGATAGAACTTGGAACTACATTATTATGCCAAGTTTCAAAGAGCTAGCACAAACCGTGTTTGATTTAGAGTTCCAACTACATGTATCCATATAGGAGAAAACAGAGTGAAACCTAAACATGAAAACGGTTACTGCAAAGGAACGGTTTAACCTAGAAGAACGAAATTTGGTGAGCCAAGTGGGACTGGTGTACTGATCATTACCTGCAGGTATCATCAAGATTGGGTGAAAAAATGTTTGCTGAGATTTCAGGAAACTCGTAGTTTTATGGAAGCTTGGCAACCCCTTCCAATGAATGTAATTCTCGTAAGTCTCTGCTTGGGGCTACTTCAATAGGACACAAACCATAGCGATAGAACTTGGAACTACATTATTGTGCCAAGTTCCAAAGAGCTAGCACAAACCGTGTTTTATTTAGAGTTCCAACTACATGTATCCATATAGGAGAAAACAGAGTGAAACCTAAACATGAAAACGGTTACTGCAAAGGAACGGTTTAACATAGAAGAACGAAATTTGGTGAGCCAAGTGGGACTGGTGTACTGATCATTACCTGCAAGTATCATCAAGATTGGGTGAAAAAATGTTTGCTGAAATTTCAGGAAACTCGTAGTGTTTTGGAAGCTTTTGAACCCCTTCCAATGAATGTGATACTCGTCAGTCTCTGCTTGGGTCTACTTCCATAGGACACAAACCATAGCGATAGAACTTGGAACTACATTATTGTGCCAAGTTTCAAAGAGCTAGCACAAACCGTGTTTGATTTAGAGTTCCAACTACATGTATCCATATAGGAGAAAACAGAGTGAAACCTAAACATGAATATGGTTACTGCAAAGTAACGGGTAAACCTAGAAGAACGAAGTTTGGTGAGCCAAGTGGGACTGGTGTACTGATCATTACCTGCAAGTATCATCAAGATTGGGTGAAAAAAATGTTTGCTGAGATTTCAGGAAACTCGTAGTTTTTGGAAGCTTGGCAACCCCTTTCAATGAATGTGATTCTCGTCAGTCTCTGCTTGGGACTACTTCAATAGGACACAAACCATAGCGATAGAACTTGGAACTACATTATTGTGCCAAGTTTCAAAGAACTAGCACAAACCGTGTTTGATTTAGAGTTCCAACTACATGTATCCATATAGGAGAAAACAGAGTGAAACCTAAACATGAAAACGGTTACTGCAAAGTAACGGTTTAACCTAGAAGAACGAAATATGGTGAGCCAAGTGGGACTGGTGTACTGATCATTACTTGCAAGTATCATCAAGATTGGGTGAAAAAATGTTTGCTGAGATTTCAGGAAACTCGTAGTTTTTTGGAAGCTTGGCAACCCCTTCCAATGAATGTGATTCTCATCAGTCTCTGCTTGGGGCTACTTCCATTTGACCCAAACCATAGCGATAGAACTTGGAACTACATTATTGTGCCAAGTTTCAAAGAGCTAGCACAAACCGTGTTTGATTTAGAGTTCCAACTACATGTATCCATATAGGAGAAAACAGAGTGAAACCTAAACATGAAAACGGTTACTGCAAAGGAACGTTTTAACCTACAAGAACGAAATTTGGTGAGCCAAGTGGGACTGGTGTACAGATCATTACCTGCCAGTACCATCAAGATTGGGTGAAAAAATGTTTGCTGAGATTTCAGGAAACTCGTAGTTTTTTGGAAGCTTGGAAACCCCTTCCAATGAATGTAATTCTCGTAAGTCTCTGCTTGGGGCTACTTCAATAGGACACAAACCATAGCGATAGAACTTGGAACTGCATTATTGTGCAAAGTTTCAAAGAGCTAGCACAAACCGTGTTTTATTTAGAGTTCCAACTACATGTATCCATATAGGAGAAAACAGAGTGAAACCTAAACATGAAAACGGTTACTGCAAAGGAACGGTTTAACCTAGAAGAACGAAATTTGGTGAGCCAAGTGGGACTGGTGTACTGATCATTACCTGCAAGTATCATCAAGATTGGGTGAAAAAATATTTGCTGAGATTTCAGGAAACTCGTAGTTTTAAGGAAGCTTGGCAACCCCTTCCAATGAATGTAATTCTCGTAAGTCTCTGCTTGGGGCTACTTCAATAGGACACAAACCATAGTGATAGAACTTGGAACTGCATTATTGTGCCAAGTTTCAAAGAGCTAGCACAAACCGTGTTTTATTTAGAGTTCCAACTACATGTATCCATATAGGAGAAAACAGAGTGAAACCTAAACATGAAAACGGTTACTGCAAAGGAACGGTTTAACCTAGAAGAACGAAATTTGGTGAGCCAAGTGGGACTGGTGTACTGATCATTACCTGCAAGTATCATCAAGATTGGGTGAAAAAATGTTTGCTGAGATTTCAGGAAACTCGTAGTGTTTTGGAAGCTTGGCAACCCCTTCCAATGAATGTGATTCTCGTCAATCTCTGCTTGGGGCTACTTTAATAGGACACAAACCATAGCGATAGAACTTGGAACTACATTATTGTGCCAGGTTTCAAAGAGCTAGCACAAACCGTGTTTGATTTAGAGTTCCAACTACATGTATCCATAAAGGAGAAAACAGAGTGAAAAATAAACATGAAAACGGTTACTGCAAAGGAACGGTTTAACATAGAAGAACGAAATTTGGTGAGCCAAGTGGGACTGGTGTAATGATCATTACCTGCAAGTATCATCAAGATTGGGTGAAAAAATGTTTGCTGAAATTTTAGGAAACTCGTAGTGTTTTGGAAGCTTTTGAACCCCTTCCAATGAATGTGATACTCGTCAGTCTCTGCTTGGGTCTACTTCCATAGGACACAAACCATAGTGATAGAACTTGGAACTACATTATTGTGCCAAGTTTCAAAGAGCTAGCACAAACCGTGTTTGATTTAGAGTTCCAACTACATGTATCCATATAGGAGAAAACAGAGTGAAACCTAAACATGAATATGGTTACTGCAAAGTAACGGGTAAACCTAGAAGAACGAAGTTTGGTGAGCCAAGTGGGACTGGTGTACTGATCATTACCTTCAAGTATCATCAAGATTGGGTGAAAAAATGTTTGCTGAGATTTCAGGAAACTCGTAGTTTTTGGAAGCTTGGCAACCCCTTTCAATGAATGTGATTCTCATCAGTCTCTGCTTGGGACTACTTCAATAGGACACAAACCATAGCGATAGAACTTGGAACTACATTATTGTGCCAAGTTTCAAAGAACTAGCACAAACCGTGTTTGATTTAGAGTTCCAACTACATGTATCCATATAGGAGAAAACAGAGTGAAACCTAAATATGAAAACGGTTACTGCAAAGTAACGGTTTAACCTAGAAGAACGAAATATGGTGAGCCAAGTGGGACTGGTGTACTGATCATTACTTGCAAGTATCATCAAGATTGGGTGAAAAAATGTTTGCTGAGATTTCAGGAAACTCGTAGTTTTTTGGAAGCTTGGCAACCCCTTCCAATGAATGTGATTCTCATCAGTCTCTGCTTGGGGCTACTTCATTTGACCCAAACCATAGCGATAGAACTTGGAACTAAATTATTGTGCCAAGTTTCAAAGAGCTAGCACAAACCGTGTTTGATTTAGAGTTCCAACTACATGTATCCATATAGGAGAAAACAGAGTGAAACCTAAACATGAAAACGGTTACTGCAAAGGAACGTTTTAACCTACAAGAACGAAATTTGGTGAGCCAAGTGGGACTGGTGTACTGATCATTACCTGCCAGTACCATCAAGATTGGGTGAAAAAATGTTTGCTGAGATTTCAGGAAACTCGTAGTTTTTTGGAAGCTTGGAAACCCCTTCCAATGAATGTAATTCTCGTAAGTCTCTGCTTGGGGCTACTTCAATAGGACACAAACCATAGCGATAGAACTTGGAACTGCATTATTGTGCAAAGTTTCA
The DNA here is from genome assembly GCF_045843805.1 of Urocitellus parryii. Lineage (NCBI taxonomy): Eukaryota > Metazoa > Chordata > Mammalia > Rodentia > Sciuridae > Urocitellus > Urocitellus parryii. The sequence continues at coordinate 8,803 of NW_027552081.1, read as the reverse complement.
AAGAGCTAGCACAAACCGTGTTTTATTTAGAGTTCCAACTACATGTATCCATATAGGAGAAAACAGAGTGAAACCTAAACATGAAAACGGTTACTGCAAAGGAACGGTTTAACCTAGAAGAACGAAATTTGGTGAGCCAAGTGGGACTGGTGTACTGATCATTACCTGCAAGTATCATCAAGATTGGGTGAAAAAATATTTGCTGAGATTTCAGGAAACTCGTAGTTTTAAGGAAGCTTGGCAACCCCTTCCAATGAATGTAATTCTCGTAAGTCTCTGCTTGGGGCTACTTCAATAGGACACAAACCATAGCGATAGAACTTGGAACTGCATTATTGTGCCAAGTTTCAAAGAGCTAGCACAAACCGTGTTTTATTTAGAGTTCCAACTACATGTATCCATATAGGAGAAAACAGAGTGAAACCTAAACATGAAAACGGTTACTGCAAAGGAACGGTTTAACCTAGAAGAACGAAATTTGGTGAGCCAAGTGGGACTGGTGTACTGATCATTACCTGCAAGTATCATCAAGATTGGGTGAAAAAATATTTGCTGAGATTTCAGGAAACTCGTAGTTTTAAGGAAGCTTGGCAACCCCTTCCAATGAATGTAATTCTCGTAAGTCTCTGCTTGGGGCTACTTCAATAGGACACAAACCATAGTGATAGAACTTGGAACTGCATTATTGTGCCAAGTTTCAAAGAGCTAGCACAAACCGTGTTTTATTTAGAGTTCCAACTACATGTATCCATATAGGAGAAAACAGAGTGAAACCTAAACATGAAAACGGTTACTGCAAAGGAACGGTTTAACCTAGAAGAACGAAATTTGGTGAGCCAAGTGGGACTGGTGTACTGATCATTACCTGCAAGTATCATCAAGATTGGGTGAAAAAATGTTTGCTCAGATTTCAGGAAACTCGTAGTGTTTTGGAAGCTTGGCAACCCCTTCCAATGAATGTGATTCTCGTCAGTCTCTGCTTGGGGCTACTTTAATAGGACACAAACCATAGCGATAGAACTTGGAACTACATTATTGTGCCAGGTTTCAAAGAGCTAGCACAAACCGTGTTTGATTTAGAGTTCCAACTACATGTATCCATAAAGGAGAAAACAGAGTGAAAAATAAACATGAAAACGGTTACTGCAAAGGAACGGTTTAACATAGAAGAACGAAATTTGGTGAGCCAAGTGGGACTGGTGTAATGATCATTACCTGCAAGTATCATCAAGATTGGGTGAAAAAATGTTTGCTGAAATTTCAGGAAACTCGTAGTGTTTTGGAAGCTTTTGAACCCCTTCCAATGAATGTGATACTCGTCAGTCTCTGCTTGGGGCTACTTCCATAGGACACAAACCATAGTGATAGAACTTGGAACTACATTATTGTGCCAAGTTTCAAAGAGCTAGCACAAACCGTGTTTGATTTAGAGTTCCAACTACATGTATCCATATAGGAGAAAACAGAGTGAAACCTAAACATGAATATGGTTACTGCAAAGTAACGGGTAAACCTAGAAGAACGAAGTTTGGTGAGCCAAGTGGGACTGGTGTACTGATCATTACCTGCAAGTATCATCAAGATTGGGTGAAAAAATGTTTGCTGAGATTTCAGGAAACTCGTAGTTTTTGGAAGCTTGGCAACCCCTTTCAATGAATGTGATTCTCATCAGTCTCTGCTTGGGACTACTTCAATAGGACACAAACCATAGCGATAGAACTTGGAACTACATTATTGTGCCAAGTTTCAAAGAACTAGCACAAACCGTGTTTGATTTAGAGTTCCAACTACATGTATCCATATAGGAGAAAACAGAGTGAAACCTAAATATGAAAACGGTTACTGCAAAGTAACGGTTTAACCTAGAAGAACGAAATATGGTGAGCCAAGTGGGACTGGTGTACTGATCATTACTTGCAAGTATCATCAAGATTGGGTGAAAAAATGTTTGCTGAGATTTCAGGAAACTCGTAGTTTTTTGGAAGCTTGGCAACCCCTTCCAATGAATGTGATTCTCATCAGTCTCTGCTTGGGGCTACTTCCATTTGACCCAAACCATAGCGATAGAACTTGGAACTAAATTATTGTGCCAAGTTTCAAAGAGCTAGCACAAACCGTGTTTGATTTAGAGTTCCAACTACATGTATCCATATAGGAGAAAACAGAGTGAAACCTAAACATGAAAACGGTTACTGCAAAGGAACGTTTTAACCTACAAGAACGAAATTTGGTGAGCCAAGTGGGACTGGTGTACTGATCATTACCTGCCAGTACCATCAAGATTGGGTGAAAAAATGTTTGCTGAGATTTCAGGAAACTCGTAGTTTTTTGGAAGCTTGGAAACCCCTTCCAATGAATGTAATTCTCGTAAGTCTCTGCTTGGGGCTACTTCAATAGGACACAAACCATAGCGATAGAACTTGGAACTGCATTATTGTGCAAAGTTTCAAAGAGCTAGCACAAACCGTGTTTTATTTAGAGTTCCAACTACATGTATCCATATAGGAGAAAACAGAGTGAAACCTAAACATGAAAACGGTTACTGCAAAGGAACGGTTTAACCTAGAAGAACGAAATTTGGTGAGCCAAGTGGGACTGGTGTACTGATCATTACCTGCAAGTATCATCAAGATTGGGTGAAAAAATATTTGCTGAGATTTCAGGAAACTCGTAGTTTTAAGGAAGCTTGGCAACCCCTTCCAATGAATGTAATTCTCGTAAGTCTCTGCTTGGGGCTACTTCAATAGGACACAAACCATAGCGATAGAACTTGGAACTGCATTATTGTGCCAAGTTTCAAAGAGCTAGCACAAACCGTGTTTTATTTAGAGTTCCAACTACATGTATCCATATAGGAGAAAACAGAGTGAAACCTAAACATGAAAACGGTTACTGCAAAGGAACGGTTTAACCTAGAAGAACGAAATTTGGTGAGCCAAGTGGGACTGGTGTACTGATCATTACCTGCAAGTATCATCAAGATTGGGTGAAAAAATGTTTGTTCAGATTTCAGGAAACTCGTAGTGTTTTGGAAGCTTGGCAACCCCTTCCAATGAATGTGATTCTCGTCAGTCTCTGCTTGGGGCTACTTTAATAGGACACAAACCATAGCGATAGAACTTGGAACTACATTTTTGTGCCAGGTTTCAAACAGCTAGCACAAACCGTGTTTGATTTAGAGTTCCAACTACATGTATCCATATAGGAGAAAACAGAGTGAAAAATAAACATGAAAACGGTTACTGCAAAGGAACGGTTTAACCAAGAAGAACGAAATTTAGTGAGCCAAGTGGGACTGGTGTACTGATCATTACCTGCAAGTATCATCAAGATTGGGTGAAAAAATGTTTGCTGAGATTTCAGGAAACTCGTAGTTTTTTGGAAGCTTGGCAACCCCTTCCAATGAATGTGATTCTCGTCAGTCTCTGCTTGGGGCTACTTCAATAGGACACAAACCATAGCGATAGAACTTGGAACTACATTATTGTGCCAAGTTTCAAAGAACTAGCACAAACCGTGTTTGATTTAGAGTTCCAACTACATGTATCCATATAGGAGAAAACAGAGTGAAACCTAAACATGAAAACGGTTACTGCAAAGGAACGGTTTAACCTAGAAGAACGAAATTTGGTGAGCCAAGTGGGACTGGTGTACTGATCATTACCTTCAAGTATCATCAAGATTGGGTGAAAAAATGTTTGCTGATATTTCAGGAAACTCGTAGTTTTTTGGAAGCTTTGAACCCCTTCCAATGAATGTGATTCTCGTCAGTCTCTGCTTGGGGCTACTTCCATAGGACACAAACCATAGCGATAGAACTTGGAACTACATTATTGTGCCAAGTTTCAAAGAGCTAGCACAAACCGTGTTTGATTTAGAGTTCCAACTACATGTATCCATATAGGAGAAAACAGATGAAACCTAAACATGAATATGGTTACTGCAAAGTAACGGGTTAACCTAGAAGAACGAAGATTGGTGAGCCAAGTGGGACTGGTGTACTGATCATTACCTGCAAGTATCATCAAGATTGGGTGAAAAAATGTTTGCTGAGATTTCAGGAAACTCGTAGTTTTTTGGAAGCTTGGCAACCCCTTCCAATGAATGTGATTCTCGTCAGTCTCTGCTTGGGGCTACTTCAATAGGACACAAACCATAGCGATAGAACTTGGAACTACATTATTGTGCCAAGTTTCAAAGAACTAGCACAAACCGTGTTTGATTTAGAGTTCCAACTACATGTATCCATATAAGAGAAAACAGATTGAAAACTAAACATGAAAATGGTTACTGCAAAGTAACGGTTTAACCTAGAAGAACGAAATTTGGTTAGCCAAGTGGACTGGTGTACTGATTATTACCTGCAAGTATCATCAATATTGGGTGAAAAAATGTTTGCTGAGATTACAGGAAACTCGTAGTTTTTTGGAAGCTTGGCAACCCCTTCCAATGAATGTGATTCTCGTCAGTCTCTGCTTGGGGCTACTTCCATAGGACACAAACCATAGCGATAGAACTTGGAACTACATTATTGTGCCAAGTTTAAAAGAGCTAGCACAAACCGTGTTTGATTTAGAGTTCCAACTACATGTATCCATATAGGAGAAAACAGAGTGAAACCTAAACATGAAAACGGTTACTGCAAAGGAACGGTTTAACCTAGAAGAACGAAATTTGGTGAGCCAAGTGGGACTGGTGTACTGATCATTACCTTCAAGTATCATCAAGATTGGGTGAAAAAATGTTTGCTGAGATTTCAGGAAACTCGTAGTTTTTTGGAAGCTTTGAACCCCTTCCAATGAATGTGATTCTCGTCAGTCTCTGCTTGGGGCTACTTCCCTAGGACAGAAACCATAGCGATAGAACTTGGAACTACATTATTGTGCCAAGTTTCAAAGAGCTAGCACAAACCGTGTTTCATTTAGAGTTCCAACTACATGTATCCCTATATGAGAAAACAGAGTGAAACCTAAACATGAAAACGGTTACTGCAAAGGAACGGTTTAACCTAGAAGAACGAAATTTGGTGAGCCAAGTGGGATTGGTGTACTGATCATTAGCTGCCAGTATCATCAAGATTGGGTGAAAAAAATGTTTGCTGAGATTTCAGGAAACTCGTAGTTTTTTGGAAGCTTGGCAACCCCTTCCAATGAATGTGATTCTCGTCAGTCTCTGCTTGGGGCTACTTCAATAGGACACAAACCATAGTGATAGAACTTGGAACTACATTATTATGCCAAGTTTCAAAGAGCTAGCACAAACCGTGTTTGTTTTAGAGTTCCAACTACATGTTTCCATATAGGAGAAAACAGAGTGAAACCTAAACATGAAAACGGTTACTGCAAAGGAACGGTTTAACCTAGAAGAACGAAATTTGGTGAGCCAAGTGGGACTGGTGTACTGATCATTACCTGCAGGTATCATCAAGATTGGGTGAAAAAAATGTTTGCTGAGATTTCAGGAAACTCGTAGTTTTATGGAAGCTTGGCAACCCCTTCCAATGAATGTAATTCTCGTAAGTCTCTGCTTGGGGCTACTTCAATAGGACACAAACCATAGCGATAGAACTTGGAACTACATTATTGTGCCAAGTTCCAAAGAGCTAGCACAAACCGTGTTTTATTTAGAGTTCCAACTACATGTATCCATATAGGAGAAAACAGAGTGAAACCTAAACATGAATATGGTTACTGCAAAGTAACGGGTAAACCTAGAAGAACGAAGTTTGGTGAGCCAAGTGGGACTGGTGTCCTGATCATTACCTGCAAGTATCATCAAGATTGGGTGAAAAAATGTTTGCTGAGATTTCAGGAAACTCGTAGTTTTTGGAAGCTTGGCAACCCCTTTCAATGAATGTGATTCTCGTCAGTCTCTGCTTGGGACTACTTCAATAGGACACAAACCATAGCGATAGAACTTGGAACTACATTATTGTGCCAAGTTTCAAAGAACTAGCACAAACCGTGTTTGATTTAGAGTTCCAACTACATGTATCCATATAGGAGAAAACAGAGTGAAACCTAAACATGAAAACGGTTACTGCAAAGTAACGGTTTAACCTAGAAGAACGAAATATGGTGAGCCAAGTGGGACTGGTGTACTGATCATTACTTGCAAGTATCATCAAGATTGGGTGAAAAAATGTTTGCTGAGATTTCAGGAAACTCGTAGTTTTTTGGAAGCTTGGCAACCCCTTCCAATGAATGTGATTCTCATCAGTCTCTGCTTGGGGCCACTTCCATTTGAACCAAACCATAGCGATAGAACTTGGAACTACATTATTGTGCCAAGTTTCAAAGAGCTAGCACAAACCGTGTTTGATTTAGAGTTCCAACTACATGTATCCATATAGGAGAAAACAGAGTGAAACCTAAACATGAAAACGGTTACTGCAAAGGAACGTTTTAACCTACAAGAACGAAATTTGGTGAGCCAAGTGGGACTGGTGTACTGATCATTACCTGCCAGTACCATCAAGATTGGGTGAAAAAATGTTTGCTGAGATTTCAGGAAACTCGTAGTTTTTTGGAAGCTTGGAAACCCCTTCCAATGAATGTAATTCTCGTAAGTCTCTGCTTGGGGCTACTTCAATAGGACACAAACCATAGCGATAGAACTTGGAACTGCATTATTGTGCCAAGTTTCAAAGAGCTAGCACAAACCGTGTTTTATTTAGAGTTCCAACTACATGTATCCATATCGGAGAAAACATAGTGAAACCTAAACATGAAAACGGTTACTGCAAAGGAACGGTTTAACCTAGAAGAACGAAATATGGTGAGACAAGTGGGACTGGTGTACTGATCATTACTTGCAAGTATCATCAAGATTGGGTGAAAAAATGTTTGCTGAGATTTCAGGAAACTCGTAGTTTTTTGTAAGCTTTTGAACCCCTTCCAATGAATGTGATTCTCGTCAGTCTCTGCTTGGGGCTACTTCCATAGGACACAAACCATAGCGATAGAACTTGGAACTACATTATTGTGCCAAGTTTCAAAGAGTTAGCACAAACCGTGTTTGATTTAGAGTTCCAACTAGATATATCCATATAGGAGAAAACAGAGTGAAACCTAAACATGAAAACGGTTACTGCAAAGGAACGGTTTAACCTAGAAGAACGAAATTTGGTGAGCCAAGTGGGACTGGTGTACTGATCATAACCTGCAAGTATCATCAAGATTGGGTGAAAAAAGGTTTGCTGAGATTTCAGGAAACTCGTAGTTTTTTGGAAGCTTTTGAACCCCTTCCAATGAATGTGATTCTCGTCAGTCTCTGCTTGGGGCTACTTTAATAGGACACAAACCATAGCGATAGAACTTGGAACTACATTATTGTGCCAGGTTTCAAAGAGCTAGCACAAACCGTGTTTGATTTAGAGTTCCAACTACATGTATCCATATAGGAGAAAACAGAGTGAAACCTAAACATGAAAACGGTTACTGCAAAGGAACGGTTTAACCTACAAGAACGAAATTTGGTGAGCCAAGTGGGACTGGTGTACTGATCATTACCTGCCATTATCATCAAGATTGGGTGAAAAAATGTTTGCTGAGATTTCAGGAAACTCGTAGATTTTTGGATGCTTGGCAACCCCTTCCAATGAATGTGAATCTCATCAGTCTCTGCTTTGTGCTACTTCAATAGGACACAAACCATAGCGATAGATCTTGGTACTACATTATTGTGCCACGTTTCAAAGAGCTAGCACAAACCGTGTTTGATTTAGAGTTCCAAATACATGTATCCATATATGAGAAAACAGAGTGAAACCTAAACATGAAAACGGTTACTGCAAAGGAACGGTTTAACCTAGAAGAACGAAATTTGGTGAGCCAAGTGGATTGGTGTACTTATCATTACCTGCCAGTATCATCAAGATTGGGTGAAAAAATGTTTGCTGAGATTTCAGGAAACTCGTAGTTTTTTGGAAGCTTGGCAACCCCTTTCAATGAATGTGATTCTCGTCAGTCTCTGCTTGGGGCTACTTCAATAGGACACAAACCATAGTGATAGAACTTGGAACTACATTATTGTGCCAAGTTTCAAAGAGCTACCACAAACCGTGTTTGATTTAGAGTTCCAACTACATGTATCCATATAGGAGAAAACAGAGTGAAACCTAAACATGAAAACGGTTACTGCAAAGGAACGTTTTAACCTACAAGAATGAAATTTCTTGAGCCAAGTGGGACTGGTGTACTGATCATTACCTGCCAGTACCATCAAGATTGGGTGAAAAAATGTTTGCTGAGATTTCAGGAAACTCGTAGTTTTTTGGAAGCTTGGCAACCCCTTTCAATGAATGTGATTCTCGTCAGTCTCTGCTTGGGGCTACTTCAATAGGACACAAACCATAGCGATAGAACTTGGAACTACATTATTGTGCCAAGTTTCAAAGAACTAGCACAAACCGTGTTTGATTTAGAGTTCCAACTACATGTATCCATATCGGAGAAAACATAGTGAAACCTAAACATGAAAACGGTTACTGCAAAGGAACGGTTTAACCTAGAAGAACGAAATATGGTGAGACAAGTGGGACTGCTGTACTGATCATTACTTGCAAGTATCATCAAGATTGGGTGAAAAAATGTTTGCTGAGATTTCAGGAAACTCGTAGTTTTTTGTAAGCTTTTGAACCCCTTCCAATGAATGTGATTCTCGTCAGTCTCTGCTTGGGGCTACTTCCATAGGACACAAACCATAGCGATAGAACTTGGAACTACATTATTGTGCCAAGTTTCAAAGAGTTAGCACAAACCGTGTTTGATTTAGAGTTCCAACTAGATGTATCCATATAGGA